>NW_003314319.1:1112055-1136234 GCF_000143415.4 Selaginella moellendorffii
CATATTCCTCCAATAAAAGTTGCGCTTAATCAACTCATACGTCTTCTTCCCCCCCAAAATGACCGGCCTCTGGACGATCATGATAGTGGAATAAAACGGGGGTAATTAAGGCATCCACCCGTGGCAAATATACACGGCCATTGTAGTAGAGAATCCCATCCACCAATGAGAAAGGGGCTTCCATCTGGGCTTGCAAAGAGGCCACCTCAGCATCCTGAGCCTGAGCATGCTCAACCAACTGCCCAAACTCGCTGACCACCTTACTCAAATGATGACAAAATCGTGTTCGTAACGTCGTCATATGATGAACACGAGATAAAGCATCTGCCACCACATTTGATTTTCCCGGACGATGCTCAATAGGAAACTCCCCAAACTCCATGAGTTTGACCATCCAACAAGCTTGCCTAGTGTTCAACTCCTTCTGTGTGAAAAGATACACAAGTGGTTTGTGATCTGTCAACACCACGAACACTGCACCATAAAGATAGTGCCGCCACGTCCGCAAAACATGAACAATAGAGAGTAACTCTTGCTCATATGTGGAATAGCGTTGCTCCGCGGAATTCAAAGTTTGACTTTCATATGCAATAGGCTGTCCCTCTTGCATGAGAACTCCTCCCAGTGCATAACCACTCGCATCGCATGTCACCTCGTAAGGTTTCGATGGATCAGCAATGCGAAGCACTGGAGCCTCGCTCAACAATCGTTTCAGCGCCACAAAACTCTCCTCTTGTGGCGTCTTCCACTCGAATGGCACATTCTTGCGTAACAACTGCGTCAAAGGAATAGCCACCTCTGCAAACTTATGCTGGAAACATCGGTAGTAACTAGCTATACCAAGAAAACTGCGCAACTCGGCCACTGTAGTCGGTGTAGGCCAGTTTTCCACCACAGCCACCTTCCTTGGATCCGTCTTGACACCCTTAGATGTCACAATATGGCCTAGATATTCCACCTCTGACTTTGCAAATTCACATTTGCTCTTCTTCGCATAAAGTTTGCTGTCTCGGAGTAACAAAAGAACCTTGCGCAAATGCACCCTATGCTCCTCCATATTCTTGCTAAAAACAAGAATATCGTTCAAGAAAATCTCCACAAACTCATGAAGATAACGCCCAAATACCTCCATCATCAACCAAGTAAATGTCAAACCAAACGGCATAACGGTAAACTCAAAATGTCCGAAGCTTGTGTTGAATGCCGTCTTGGAGATAGATGCATCATCCATTGCAATCTGATGATATCCACTCCTCAGATCAATCTTGGTAAACACTCGTGCTTCACCAAGCTTGTCCAGGATATCATCCACACGTGGCATCGGCATCTTGTCCTTCACTGTCTTCTTGTTTAAAGCACGGTAGTCAATACACATCCGCATTGAACCGTCCTTCTTCTTCACAAGCAAGACCGGAGCACCAAACGGAGACTTACTTGGCTGAATAAATCCAAACTCAAGTAACTCTTTGACTTGTCGTTGAACTTCTTGCTCCTCCGCATAACTTAACCGAAATGGACGCCGGTAAATTGGCCGCGTCCCCGGCTCCAATGTAATCCCATGCTCCACACCTCGTAACGGAGGTAATCCATGAGGAAGTTCAGATGGAAAAACATCAGAAAACTCATCAAGTACATCCCGTACTGCTGCTTCTCCCCCACACGTGCCTTGGTCCCCCAAGTCACGAACAAACAGCAAGTAACTTGAAAGTGCTTTTCCATTACGACAAGCCCGCTTCAAAGATGTAGCAGAGAGCATAACAACTGGTGGTTGAACGCCCTCGCCAAACCACACATCTTTAATGCCACCATATTCCAGCGAGATACGCTTAATGCTCCACTTTATCTCTGGATCCACCTTCACCAACCATGGCATCCCAAGAATGAGATCCACACGATGGATATCCGCGAGATAAAAAGTCTCCACAAGTGTGGTTTTGCCAACCAACACTTCCAGCCCCTCGACACAAGTATCGAAATGCTGAGCAGAGGTAGCTGCACCTTCCACTGTGTATGGAAGAACTCCACGTGTGTTCAGGCGATGCTCTGCAACAAACTTTGCCGAAACAAAGTTGTCATCGCTCCCACTATCCAGTAAAATCCGCACTGGATCGCCACGGAACACGCCCTCCAGCATTAAAGCTGATTCACGCGTATCCTCGAGCTCCATCTTGTTCCACACACAGTTGAGTTGACGAGCAACGATCGAAAGTCTCTTCTGCCGACCGGAATGGTCGTTCTCGTCATCCTCACGCTGTAAAGCTTGCAACTTTTTAGTATCTGACTTACCGTGAGAAGATGATTGGCCATTCTTCTTGTCCTGCTGCTTGTTCTTCAACTGCGGACAATCAACCTTGTAGTGTCCAAGTTCGCCGCAATGATGACAACCTTGTCTATAATTCTTCACAAAGAACTTCTGCTTCTTGGACACCTTTGCATCCGAGGTAGTCACCACTGACTTCAACTTGTGATGCTTGTTCCCATCCTTGTGTCCACGGCGATCATCACGACGATTCTCGACAAAAGGACTCCGCGAACGCTTGTGAGACTTGTGCATGTCATTGTTAAGTCGACGAGCCGCATCAAAGAGCTCCTCCAAACTCTTTGTAGGCTGAGAATGACGCAAGTGTTGCCGCATGCTCTCACTATGTAGGCCATCAATGAAGTAGGACTTGTTTTGATCTAGATCCTTTGTTGGAACACGACTAATCAAGCGAGTAAGCTTCTCAATATAATCCCTGAGCGTCATTTTCCCTTGCTGGAAATGGCGAAGTTCTGTACGAGCATTCTCCACGTCGTAATGAGGGGCAAAACGTAAACGGAAAGCAGCCTCAAACTCATCCATGGTAGACACTGGTGGTTTCTTATCCGCAACACGGGACTCCTCAAGCCAATTCCACCATCGAAGACCTGCATCACGCAAAACCATCGGAATAGCCACTAAAGCCTCTGCATCCGGAGTTCCTCTAGCAGCCAAGAACTTCTTCACATTAGCTAGCCAAGCGAGACACTCGTCCACACCACCATCACCGGAAAAGGTTGGAATCTTGAGTCGATCTACCAAAGAGGAATAGCCACTAAAGCCTCTGCATCCGGAGTTCCTCTAGCAGCCAAGAACTTCTTCACATTAGCTAGCCAAGCGAGACACTCGTCCACACCACCATCACCGGAAAAGGTTGGAATCTTGAGTCGATCTACCAAAGAAGGCTTACTTGGAGCGCTACCCCGTCTAGCCTCGAGTGCCTCAACACACCCACGCATGGTATCCATCATTCTGTTAGGATCCTATCCCTTACACCCTAAGCCAACTAGCTAAAGGGGTGATCACTTGATTGTAGGGCCCTTTCTTTATCCTATTATCCTGACCTGGTGCCTAACAATCCTCCCCTCGTCAGGGAATGATCGTCCTCGATCATACTTAGGCCATCCTCCGGTCACCATGGTCCTTCTCTTAGGGTCTACCAAACCTTGGTTCTCCCTCTAGATTCACCATGTTGAATATTCCTTTAAAATATTTTTGCCCCACTCGTCAGCCACAAGAATCGAACTAGGCTCCGATACCATTGTTAGGATCCTATCCCTTACACCCTAAGCCAACTAGCTAAAGGGGTGATCACTTGATTGTAGGGCCCTTTCTTTATCCTATTATCCTGACCTGGTGCTTAACAATTTTGCTCTATCAGAAATGTATATTGCAACTTTCCATGCCAAGTATATGTGCTAAATGACAATCGTCCAAGGCTCAAAACTCCACTAAAACATAATTGCACTTCAAGACTATTGCTCAACTAATAAGAACCCTTCCAGACACAAGTATGCATAGAGGTGGATTGCTTGCTTACCACACTCATGCAACACGTACACACTGATCATCGTGTTTCATCCTGCTCAATCAAATGCATCTCAATGAGCCCACACTTTCCATACATATAAACTCAACTACTAGAAAGAATTCAAGCACAGATTTACTTGCCCTTGGAGAGAATCTCCCAGCACAGTGCAAACACCCATGGCCTTCAGAAGAGTGATCTCATTGCCCTCCATGCCTCCAAGGGTGCGAACTCTTACTCCAAGTACGTTTCTCAGTGGTCGAGGCTTTTGAGAGGTAAAATCGAACCCTATCCTCCTTTTGCCCTTTCTTTTGTCGATCTTCCAGCTCGTAAGTCCTCAAATCCCGAAACGATGATGAAAGAATCGCTTGGAACAGGTCCGGAAGTTTCGAATCAAAGAAATGGCAAGGGCGATGGAACAACGAGCGCTGGGGCGTGGGCGATCCGATCGCGCAGCTCGCCGCCAAGCCCGCTTGCAACTACAAGTAGTGTCTATCTGGAGCTGGAGGAGAGCTTGGCGAAGCACTTGGCTGGAGATCTCAGCGAAGAAACAGGCATCAACTTCGCGGACAGTCGTGTTTTCAGTCTCAGCCCTGCTCCAAGTCGGGTGTTCGCGTCCTCCTCAGGCTCTCTTTTGCTGGCACACACAGCGAGCTTGATCTCGGCATCACTTGGACAGCCCCGGTGGATTGGTCTCCGGCTCGGGCTCAGTTCTACACAAGCTGGTACTTGGCTGGCAGCGGGAATGCAAGGGGATCCATCGTGATTTCGTTTCGGGCAAATGATGGTTCTTCCTGGGACTGTTACTCTCCAGGCATCGAGGCAGGCGAGGATGATACCGAGGTATGTTCGTTTGAATGGCCACACGCTACAGGTTTCGTTGGATTGCCGAAACGTGGAGTTTTGGGACTGATGAGATTCACACCAGCAGAAGATCGCAAAGCTCCTGTGGCTGTGGAGATTGCTCTGCGAGTTTCTATTGCAACCCAGGCCATAACTCTTGACGATCCATTACCACGATGATCGATTCACAACCCAAGAGGGGGCTTTGCCAAGGACGAAACGCCGAGCAGCACGAATGCGGGGGATAATCTCGTCTGGTGGGCGATCTAACAAAAACGCCATGGATTTCGCAAAGACCCCTGTCATATGGTTCAAGTACATGGTATGATTTTTTTAATACGGGAACCCGGTTGCCGAGATGATGGCTATCAGGTAAGTGTAGAGGTAAACCGTTGTAGAAGACCCGGGTTCGATGCCGAAGGGTCCACTCAACAAGGACTTTTATGCAAAAATTTTGCTAAATAAGGAGCCATTATTCTGGTTCGCCGGCTCACAAAAACAGCTTAGACCAGTCATTTAGGACATCGGTCTCCCAAAACAAACGTTTCGGGTTCGATTCTCTTCCCGATATTTGTAAATACCAAATACTGAATCATCGTCGATCATCAATGCGGATGCTCTGGCATCGCGACGCTGGAGTTGCGCAGATTGACGTGGGCAAGCTGGAGACTGCGGCGGCTGTGATAATCCATTTCCTGGCCTATCGGCGCAGCGGCGGCTCCAGCCCTGGCAGCTGATTCTCTTGTCTCGTCTGATTCCATTGACAAGACATGATCGATCGCAGGCGCTCCTCCTGTCGCTCCTCCTCCTCCTCGCAGTGTAGCTTTCTCGACGCTGACCTTGTGTTTGGCGCCCTGGCGGCGGGATACGTTTTCAGGGACCAAGGTTGAGAGGTATGAACTTCCAGAGAAGTAGACTTTGTAAGCTTTCGGTGTGATCTTTCCAGGTTCAGGGCTGTGCTTGGAGCATCGACGCCACACATTCACCATCCATTCCTGTCACGAACAGGCAATTCCATCCTCAGGCAGCTCAAGTGGACGAAGTTCTCCATGTGCCTGGTGGGTTTGGGGGAATCAAACAAGCCCGCTTTTTCTCGGAGAGACTGCCGTCCTGCCCGAGCTTGATACTCCTCCCGATTTTAGCACCCAAAAATCACCCCGATTCTTGAGACGCATCAAGGATATTTACTAGCCAGACTTCCATGGTGCATTGATCTGCCACAGGAGAACTAAATCTCTCGTACCTCTTGATTATTGCTAGTGAGAGCAGCAGGAGCTTGATGGTGCAGAACTACCACTTTCTGTTCTATCTGGAAGCGTCCCAGTTGTCACCGCACCAAATGCCACGAACTTTCAATTGTTATCTAGGGCATAAAATGAGTAACTATCACAAATATTCTTTTGCATAGCTCGAACCAAGGCACCACTGGACTACTGATCTTTCATAACATTATTAAGAAAGGAAGGCTTTAATGTGAAAAAAGCCTGATCTTGTCCATAACCAATAAGAGGTGGGAGAGAGGATCAACAAGCAATCCCAAAGTGTATGCGACATTTCTACTTCCATACTTTTTATGCTAGAACCAGTGCATCTTAGATTCTTTGACAAGGAGAGGCATTAAAATAGCATCAAACTTGTAAATAGGTACTGTGAATCACCTTGACCACATCAAAATAAAAAGTAATACTGTGTTGATCTCCAGAAATTGAAGAGTAGTATCAATTAAGGCTTTTCATAGATAACAAATTTTCTTGTGATCTCTTTACTCTTTAGTGAAATTCCATAAAATTTTATTTTGCTAAACACTGGAAATATATATTGTGCCATAACATTAGAAAGATTAGTAATAACTCCTTGTTCTACTATTGAAAAATTATTCAAATATGCCAACAATTTCATAAATGTTATCACAACAATATAAATATTTATTAATATGAACATTCATATGAGCTTGTTTTTATTAATATAAGCATTGCTATGAGCTCCTTTTTATAATAAAAGGTCTCCTATTATTCTCTCCGTGTCACTTGGGGGGTTCTATGGCTGATGCTGATGCTATTTCTCGAGCTCCTCTTCATTCTTCACTCTCTTCTCATGTTTTTGACGAGCCTATTCTTCTAGCATCTGTGGATTTTCTAGACGAGGAGGTTACACAATAATGTTCCATATGCCCGCCTAAAATAGGAGAATCATGGTAACCATGGAGAAATTGTGGAATTAATATGGAAGGCACCACCAGATGTAAATGATCATCAGAATTTGTCTTTACAAAATAAAGAAGGCCATCTTCATATTTAGGTTATAGTTTATAAAGTTTAGTTAGTTAATAACATCTTTTTATGCATTTTTTAGCATAATTAGATAACAATTCCCTCATCCTAATTCAAATAGTTTTCTAAAAACTTGCAACATTGTTTAAACAAATAATAAAAACTAAAATCAACTCTCCAAGTAAAGCAGAAACACCAGCACTTGAACAAGAGAAGGAAAAACAATACTCACCTCCCTCCAGGAGTTACAGTGGAAAAAGTTGGCACTTGTGAAGGCAACATTACCCTTACTATTGTGGAACAGAAGTTCTCCACTTATACATCTTTTGCTTAAAGTTTCTCCTTATTGCTAGCTTTAGTAGCAAACACAAGAAAGTGTAGCATAGCTTGCAATGCAGCAACTTTGCTACTTCATTTTTGCCAGGATACATGAAAGATATAAGAGGTGGGATAGAGGATCAGCAAGCAATCCCAAAGTGTATGCGACATTTCTACTTCCATATTTTTTATGCTAGAACCAGTGCATCTTAGATTCTTTGACAAGGAGAGGCACTAAAATAGCATGGGCATCACTTTGACCACATCAAGATAAAAAGTAATACTGTGTTGATCTCCAGAAAATTGAACACTAGTATCAGCAAGGCTTCTCATAGTTCTTGTATTTCTGGGACATGTGTATAGTGCCATTTATTAAGCTCAATGAGAATAGAATTAACACCTTTAGCCTCATAGAATTTTACATTGGTGATTCCACAATGGGTACTAGTATAGGCAAGTTTATCAATTGAACAAAATTTACTCAATTTCTTAGCATTCAAAATTGTTGAGTACATTGTCCTATTAAAAGGTGAGCCAAGAAATATATACTTATAGATGGTGTACGTCTTAGTCAAATATATGTTGTTAGTCTTAATATTTATGAATTTGAGATTTTATAGCCTAATTCAACTGTTTCTTTTTAGATCATTCCATTTAAGGAGGTTTATTTATCCTATGCAAAGATTCTTTTCATTTGGCAAGTAAACATTGTGCCTTCAAAATGTTGAAAATGTGTGGTCTTGATATTGCACCAATTGTGGATATACTATTTGGTTTATATCCCCTTCCATTTGGAATCTGTGTTGTTGACAAGAGGTGGTAGCTCGAAGAAAATATTGTTGTAGAAGGATAGAAATTCGCTCACAAGCCTATACAAAAACAAGTGCACGTCAAGTGAATTCGGCGCTGACACTAACATGACTTCTCCACTTGAACTAAAAGAGGACGAGAGAATAATGATTAACTCTTGCTTCACATTCACTTTAGCTAGAGCACATTTGGGCACTTTGACTGAAGATCCAAAAATTTGAATCTCCTTTAACTTAGAATTCTGTAAATCCTATTGTTATCCACCCTTACTTACACCAGAAAGAAGAAACTCTGAGTTTGCAACTATACTGGTGCTGTTGTGAATCACAACCTTTAAAGAAATAGAGCCAAGACAAAGATTAAAATGTTGACATAACAAACTTTTAGAAATAATATTCTGAGAGAATGAAAGAAGTGGGTGATCTCGAAAATGAAGAAGAAACCTCTCCATCCTTTTTAATAGATTTTAGAGTTTTCTCTCTTTATGCTACTTGTAAAAATCTATAGTGAAACACAATTGAAATTTAAATAAAGCAATAAGAAAAATATCAACAATGTACAAAATGAATTCAAATTCTATAGTAAATTTAACATGTACAAGTGTGACAATATTAATATTACTGTTATCTATTATGATATTTGATGCATGTTATACACATAGATCCAAGGAAGGATTTTCAGCACATGAAGTTTGATAGTTAATAATGATACTAGTAATGATATTTTGCTATAGCATGTCAAATGAAGAGATCTAATTTGATTGTGGGTATACGTGATATGTCAAGTTGTCAAATTTTAAGTGGTAGATGATAATAAATCTTGTTAAATCTTATTCTTCAATGACAGATTTGATTCGTAGTACAACTCAAGTTTTATCCATAATTGTGAACACTACTCAATGACATTTAAAGCACGTGCCTATTGTTTAGGATCTAATACAACACAAAATAAATTTCTGGATGAGGATTCATCCATTCATAGATGGATATAGTACAACATATTTTAATGTGCCTTATTTATACTCTTTAAAGTTCTTGTAACAATTCCAAAATATGTACAAAATATTGATGAGAATGCATCCTTTGTAGATAATTTGTAAAAAAAAATCATATCTCTAATAACAGAAATGTTGATAGGTGCTAGTTATATCATCATTAAAATATACAAAATAAAAAAGCATAATTCACATATAATAATAATGATAAGATAAAATAAGATCGAAGATATTGTGATGGTTGAGATTTAGGTTATTTGGAATGAACAGCTGGGATGAAAGATTGGTTAGGGTTAGGGGAGCTAGCTGCCATTGCACCATAAGTGGAGCGCACAAGAGATCGAGGGATTGAGTGGGAAGGAGATCGAGGGATTAAGCATGCAATAGATCGAGTGATTGAGCACACAAGAGATTGAGAGATTGAGCGTGGAGCGCACGAGTGTGAGAGATTGAGTGCGGGAGAGTGCAAGAGATGGAGCGCACCAGTATGAACACGAGTTGAGATTGAGAGTGAGAAAGTGTGAGAAATCTAGCATGATCGAGATATCGGGAGGGAAAGATGCCACCAAGGGTGAGTTTTGATTTGATTTCTTTCACTTCTATTTCTTTATTTTTGCTTGTTTCTTGATTGTTTCTTCAGGGCCAGCCACCTCAAGCACTTTGGCCACCCAAGGGGCCGAGGTTATTTGAATTACCTTAGCCCCTCGGGCAACCAAAGTGCTTGAGGTTGAGTCTGGGCCAGCCACCTCGGGCACTTTGGCTACCCAAGGGGCTGAGGTTATTCAAATAACCTCGGCTTGTCAGGCAGCCAAAGTGCCTGAGGTCAAGCCCAGGCTGGCCACTTCGGGCACTTTGGCTGCCCAAGGGGCTAAGGTTATTCAAATAACCTTGGCCTGTTGGGCAGCCAAAGTGCCTGAGGTCAAACCCAGGCTGGCCACTTTGGGCATTTCAGTTGCCCAAGGGGCTAAGGTTATTCAAACAACCTCAGCCCCTTGGGCAGCCAAAGTGCCTGAGGTTGAGCCCAGGCCGGCCACCTCGGGTGGCCAAAGTGCTTGAGGTGGGGTTTGGGCCCACTTGATTTTTTTTTTCTCTTTGACTATTTGAATTTCTTATTATCTTTATTTAGTTTGACTAACAAAATTTTTCCTCTTGCAAAAAAGAAAAATTGTACCACACAAAACAGTTGTTGGAGCCAAGAAGGCACGAAAAGTTCAATTCAACACTGCTGACAACATCACGATCGATATATCCATTGGCACATTAATGAAAACACATTTACTTAGAGATCCACCGCCTCCACCACCATCACCTCCACCATCACCACCTCCACCATCACCATTGCCACTTCCACCACCACCATCACCACCTCCATCATCGTCATTGCTACCACCACTGCCACTATTGCCTCCACCTCCACCGCCACCACCACCAACCCCCACCATCACCACTACTACCTCCACTTTACTCCTCACTAGCCCACCACCAGCACAAATCTCTGAAGTTGGGCAATCTAGTGGTGTTCACAATAGGGAACCTAAAGTACAACTTGGAGCTGAAAGAGTTGTAGACCTTCCTGACAACGTGGTGGAGGCGCACTTCCAAAAGATTGTTATACGAACAAGGGAAAAAGCAGTTCACCAAATACTTGAGGCGCTCAAGTGGCTAGGCCCTTGTGACTTGATCAAAGAGATCCCCCTTTGTCGTTTGTAGCAGACGAACTTTGTCCGCACTACATCAAAGTATATCAACTTGAATATATACAGCTTGTTCAAACAGAATGGCCATGCGATAAATATCAGTATGTTTCTAGTCTCGATTTGCAAGTCAGGAACAATGGAGATCATTACTATCACACAGTTAGATTGTGAATAGTTGGGATCTTATTTAGAGGAGGAAGTCCCTGAAATTTGATAACATGCTTATTAGACATCCTAAGGCTCGACAACTTGTGAGGACAATATTCCAAACTATTGATAGTAACCACTAATATAAGGCTTGGATGAAGTGTATCAAAGATCATTTTCTCAATGATCCCATCTACCATATCAACGTTCCAGTCAGCATGTCTATGCAAGGGGACCTTTGGATGTCAATAAACTTATCTTGTCCTGCCAAAAGATCAATGCGCAAGTTTTATAATTTTACCTCCAACTTGTAAATGACTAATTTTTTTATTCTACTTTAGTCACTTAACCACACCTCTGACCACTTGGAGGAGTCTCATTCACAACCTCTATAAGTCCAATTTAGGATGTGGGGCTTGCTAGCCCCGAGAATGGCATTCATGCCACTCAACCATTGCACTAGGTCCAAGTGCTTCGCGTGTCTGATCCCATGACCGACACCCCAAGGTATCATTGACATATCAACCCATTACTCTAAGGCCATACCCATTCACCTTGGTGACACCGGTGGTCCAACACCACCTACATCACAGTCCTGTCTCTCAAAGACTGGGGCATCCATCCATGAGTGATCATCTTAGATTCCGCATCCTTAGGATGCCCACAAACATGGGGAATAGCCTTCCTAATATCCCTTTTACAGCCTTTGGGTGTTTTAGCCATGGGCTTAGAGCGAGGTTTCATTGAGCCACGCTAGGTATCCAAGTAGGTAATGCCACCCATACTTGGATTGGGAGCATTGACCATTCGATCTCTCGGGGGAACTAGAGCCGACTTTTGAACACTTCACCAAGTTACCTCGCTTGTTGGTTCATATTCACTTTAGCCTTGGACTTCCCAATGGTTATCTCATCACCCAATACTTGGGTATAGCCTTCCTGGGCCAAATTAACCTTTTCTGGCCAAACTGGCTCCACTAGGGTTTAACCCCCATACTCTCCTTGTAGCCCCCCCCCTTAGGGGACAATCGCTTTGGGCTTTCACCCAACAGCCTATATTAGTATTTGGACTCGGACTGGGACTTGAACTCGGACTCGAACTCAGACTCGATCTCAATCTCGGACTTAGACTTGGACTCGGTCTCGGTCTCGGTCTCGGTTCCATCTCAGACTCCATCTCGAGTCCATCTCAGACTCCATCTTGGACTCCATCTCAAGTCCATCTCGAACTCCATCTTAGACTCTGTCTCGAGTCTTCCATATATCATGTGTTGGTCCTTTTGTGTCCCTTCTCTAGAGACTCACTTACTGCTTGCTTCGTGCTCATTCCTCGAGCCCTTCGTTTAGGAGTTTCACTCCTGCTCTCAACTTTTCAAGTCGGAGCTTTTAGTCCAAACATGTTACGCTCATTTGGCTTTCATTTCGGCCACTACCACATGGCACCCACTTTGGGGCCTAAGGATTTTATGTTTAACATAACTCCACTTTAACTTGTTTTGTTGTGTTTAAATCCAGGCTTGGGCAGTTTGCTGTTCAAAAGTAAAACTTTATCCATGACATCGAGCAACTTCAATTTTTAGCAGACTTGAGTGAGGATGACATCTGCGAACATTATGATGATGATCTTGCAACACTTCATCACTCACGCACTCAAAATGACGGTATAACTTTGTTCAACAACCCAATTAGTTTTATGCTCGCTATATGGTGCAAAGTATGTCTTTCCCTTTCATTTTATAAGGGCTTCTTTTAATTGTTTTGGTTTTTAACCTTTGGTGAAGGTCAAATAAGATGTTTATGAACTTGTATATCGGGAGAAGAGTCGGGAAGAGCTCTCAACTGAGTTCGTACAAATTGAGCATAAAATTCGACATGCAAATTCTTCAAAGTTGAAGAAATTAAGATACATTGCAGACAATCGTAGGCCGAAGGAGTGGCTAGAGACTATAGCTGAAATTTCTTCTCATGAATGTAAGTTTTTTTGTCACACTTCATTTTTCTCAATTATGCATATTTACTTTTGTAGTGAACAAAACTCCAGATGATATAATTTATAATATCGAAAAATTGAAGCTTCCGTATAAACGACAGATAGAAACTCTGGATTTCCTTAATGTCTGCTTGATGAACAAAGAGAAAGGACTACTAGAACTATTTGAGAACATGATGAGAAGGGCTATCTACATCATGCAAACTATAAGTGAAGGTGAGAAGGTATATGTCTGTAACTCATTCTTGAATCTATTGTACATCCACATATGCACATTTTCCAGACCCACCATTGGGCAATTCCTACAGTGCTCAAGAAAAGTTTGTAAACCCATAAAGCCACTTGTCTAAGAAAAAGTAGTATATTAGACACCGAATGTAATAGTGTTTTGTGCTTTCAAGTAGTCCCGCTATGTCAGGAGCAAGATCTTGCAAAAACATGTGGCATTGCTTTTGAAGCATTGGAGGCAATCCCTATCTAATAATAAGATTCAGAATTTCATATATAAGGAGCTCTAGTTCAACTTCACTAAAGCCCTCAGTAGAAAAAGGATTATTATATGGAGGTGAAAGTAGAATGTTGGTAGAACTTGGGGATGGAGGTGGAGATTAATATAAAATGTTGGGGGGCTAAGTACAAGTAGTAGTGGCTTTCCTTCGAGCCATTTCAATACAAACTTCCAAGGAGCTCAAGAAGAACAAAAAAACTATAATGACTATAACTTTTCTAGATAGTTTATATACTAAGTTTTAGTCTCGGGAATAAGGTTTATTTATTATAACACTGACGATACTCAGATTCTTTAAATGTCAATTTTGGAAATGGGGCTTCATAATCATAGCTTGCTTATAAACATAAGAGCTTCTAGAATTTTAGATTATCGTGTATACACATGCTTTATCATTATAATGAAATCCTACTTTACTACACATATATTCTTTTCTACGCATGCCAAATGTTTAGAGAAATAGACTGTAGGAAAATATAGAACACATTATAGTGGCAGAGCACATTGGCACGCTACCATTCCCTTATATGAGATTGTTTTTCAGTCTTGGAAATGTAGATAAAGTTGATTCTTTGATGTGATATTACTTTTGAGTCTTTCGAAAGATTTCAATTTCTTTTATTATTATTCACAAACAACTCTCGAAAACTTTTAATGAGGATTCACTACAAAATATATATCTTGGTCTTATCATATGAGAGGATTGTGATATAAGCAGGAAACACAGTTTTTAATATGAATTAATATTTAAATTACAAATGTCATGGAAAGTGTTATGGAGTAGATTTCTTGGTGCTTTCTGCCATGCTGTTCATTTCTTCATTTCTTTTACTCTAAACTGTTGTTTCAGAAGTAACAGAAACATTTTTATCAATCATGATAGTGGTCTCCACATTTTCAAATGGGTAATAAAAACGTAAAAACGAATAGGAGTGTAATATGGAGATTGTGGTAATGAAACAAAATTAGAATTCTCACATTCCTTTGCACTACAATTGTTACTCACACATATTGTATTTTCCTTGCTTCCCATCTTCTCAAGAACCCTCAAAAATCTTTTGAATGAAGGAATAGTATCTACAACTATAAAAATATTCAAAATATTAAGTAGTCAAATCAAAATATAACAACTGTAACAATAGTCATAATAAAATAATATAGCTTTATAAAAGATAGATTTTTCTGAACTTTGTCTTTTTTAAACAATTCAATCTTATAGAAACTTTTAACTCAAATATTTACGTATTTAAATATTTTAAAGTTTGTTAGAACCTTCATTTGTTCAATTTATATTTCCTTTGTAAGACTTCTAATTGATTATGTTGACTTGAGTTGACTTGTGTTGAATTGAGCTCAACTCAACTTTGGACTATCCCCATAACTAGTATATATAAATACATTTTATGGACTTCTCAACACTAAAATAAGATAGCTAATAGCAAGAGAAACTTTGAAAACTTTAAGCATGTAGTTGTTCTTACCTATTTTAGAAACAATTTAGTAGCACATTTATAAATACTGTCAAAAGAAAAGAGAACAACTATATCTTATACCCTTGTAGCACATATAAAATCTTTATTGCATTTATTTTATATTCCTATGTTTGTATTGCAAAAAGAAGTATAATGCTTTCTTTAAAGTGTTTTTAGTAGTGATGGCCTGATTTGTGATCAATAAATTCTAATTTGGTGATTAGATAACAGTAGAACTGGAAGTGAAGACTACATTATCCAATGATTGAAACTCATCCAAATGTTTTGCTTGTGCATTAGTTTATTTTGATTTAAAGACAACTTTATCACATATGAGACAATATTTCAGACAAATTGGCTTTCAAAATAAGATGACATGATATATAAATTACATAGGTAAAGTCACTCACCAGCTTGCAAATTTTTCTAAGAAAAACATAAATTATTTCTCTAGGATAATTTCACTATATTAGATATCTACATTCTTAAAAAAATATGTAGAAATGATGAAGATTTATAAGATGTGATTTTTCAAAATTTTTAATCAAATACTAATCATAGCTAATAATTATAAACTATGGATTTTTGTCATTGCAATGAATAGTATAAAACATGTAGTAATAATAACAGGATCTTTTTATTGTTCCATAAGTTGATTAAAATTTCTTTCTTTACCAACAGATTCCATATTCATAATTGGTGAATTTATTTCTCTTATAGATACTTTCTATGATACAATTCAATTATGCATTGCTCCATTTTCATAAAAACTGACTTACAGTTTCCATTTACTATTTAACTTTCAATAGTATTAATATCATATAACCTAAATAAATATCATCTAAAACTTTGCAATTCTACTTTTCTTAGTAGAGCTCAGATCCTTGCTAGTTTCAACTAGCACCCACTAAATTGCAATCGAGGTAAGTTAAACCTTTCATTTGTAATTTTCGATACACAAGGGATATTGTAATTTGGATCTCATCATGCTCATTGGTGAAATATAACTCTATTCCCAATATAAAATTATCCATGGGCAATCCATGTAATAAATTTTTTGTTCATTATAATTAATTTAAAAAGTTAGAACAAAGGATTAGCACTTTAAAAACAAAGGCAGCAAATTTTAGGAATTTGGCACAATCCTTGATATGGAATCACTTTTCCTAGAAAACTCACATAGCTTAGTTCTATTTTATCTTTATTAACAAGGTGGTAGATACATTTGCTTAGTATATATTATTCTTTGTTATTTGGTACAAAAAATTTAAATTTTTAATGGAGACAATAGAGTTCTAGAATCTATTAGGATTGTGTTCATCCTTATAATTGCAAATGTGGAATTTGTGCCACTACTTTAAGATTGCACACCTTTGCATTGCTAGTGTATTTTGTAGCCAAAGACTCCCTTTGCTTTGAACTTAATCCTTGTAAATTAATAACTAGTACATCCATATATATATATATTCTATGGACTTCTCAGCACTAAATTCAAAATAACTAACAGAAGAAGAAACTTTGAAAGCTTTAACCATATTGTTGTTCTTGCTTTTATGAGAAATAACTTAGTAGCATATGAAACTTATCAATGGTCTCAAAGGAAAAGGGAAGATTCATATCTTGTGTCATTGTAGCACATATAAAATCTTTATTAAATTTGTTGTACATTTCTATGTTTGTATTACAAAAACCAGCTAAAGGAATATGACAATGTATAACACTTTCTTTAGAGTGCTTTTCATGATGGCCTAATTTGTGGTAAAGAAATTCTAATCCTTTAGTGATTAGGTAATGATAGAATTAGAAGTGAAAACTATAGTAGCCAATCATTGCAACTCATCTAATGTGCTAATGTTTTGCTACTGCATTAGCTACTTTGATTTGAAGACAAACTTGCATATGAGACAATATTCCCAAAGTTGTGATTTCAAAATAAAATTACATGATTTATAGATTACATTAGGTAAAGTCACTCACCACCTTGCAAGTTTTTCTAAGAAAAACATAAACTATTTCTCTACAATGATTTCACTATACATGATACCTACATTGTTAAGAAAATACATATAAATGATAAAGATTTATAAGGTGTAATTTTAAAAAATAAATGAATCAAATAAATCATAGCTAATACTAATGATATATAGTGATAGGTATGAACTATGGATTTTTGTCATTGCAATGGATACTATAAAAATGTAGTAATACTAACGATCTTGTTATTTTTGTATAAGTTGATTAAATTTTTTTTCATCCCAATAGCCTTAATATTCAAAATTGGATGTTAACCTTGACAGTTGTTTTGCAAAAGCTAGCAGTTTCAGAAGATCTGTCATCCAAGCTGCAAGGCTGGACACTCTCCAGGATGTTTCGCTCAAAGCTGGAAGGCAAGTGCCCGCTTGCAACTACAAGTAGTGTCTATCTAGAGCTGGAGGAGAGCTTGGCGAAGCACTTGGCTAGAGATCTCAGTGAAGAAATAGGCATCAACTTCATGGACAATAGTCAGCTCTGCTCCAAGTCAGGTGCTTGCCTCCTCTTCAGGCTCTCTTTTACTTGAGTATGAAGCTGGCATGAACAGCGAGCTTGATCTTGTAGTCACTTGGAAAGCCCGGGTGGATTGGTCTCGGTTCTACACAAGCCGGTATTTGGCTGGCAGCGGGAATGCAAGGGGATCCATCATCATTTCGTTTCGAGCAAATGATGGTTCTTCTCGAAACTGTTACTCTTCAGGTATCAAGGCAGTCGACTACGTTGACATTATGATCCTCCAGATAATACCATGGTTTGTTCATTTGTATGGCCACGCGCTAAAGGCTTTGTTGGATGGCCGAAATGTGGAGTTTTGATCCATGGTTAGATTGATGAGATTCACACCGGCAGAAGATTGCAAAGCTCCTGCTGCTGTGGAGGTTCCTTTGCAAGTTTCTATTGCAACCCATGCTGTAACTTTGACAAGGTTTGTGATATTGCTGGTTGCTTTGGAAGGGATCTTGATGATGCTGTTCCATTCATGTAGGGATTTCTTCACATCGACGATCATCCTCTAAATGCAAACCGTGGATTTGATCTGCCGTCCACAGTTATCACTTATCATTTATAAACATTTTAATAATAATAAAGTTGCTAAATTGTGAGTGCATGGAATATGGAAAGAGAATACAGAAAATATGCATATCAATTAACCCAAAAACCCTAACTTATATACAAGAGTGAATGGTCCAAATTGAAACCAATCTGACGGGTACCAAAATCCCACTACGTTAATATTAGTATATGGCATCATAGCCATACACTTGGCCCTCACATCATCCCCTCCTCTCAGAATAATGGAAGATCATTAGGGTTCTCTTGTAGATGGGCTGGGATCTAGAGGAACATTAGGAGGAGGCATTGGCAGATGTATAGATGGTATTAACTGCTCCTGATCTCTTTGTATAAAGCGTTTCAACCTTTGCACATGTATAATCTCTGGAGGATCAACCTGCTAGATGTCATGCCGAACCTCATAAACTTGTGGTTCAACTTGCCACAACACCCGATACGGTCCTTTCCACTGTGCAAGGAGCCCCTTAGATAAACCATGTACCGTAAGATGGGGAAAACAAATTAACACTAAATCATCCACTTTGTACTCCACAAGTGGACAATGATGGGAGTGTTAGCGCTGTTATTGTCCCACTTGTATGCGGCCTAAGTGTTCAGCAAACTCTACTCAGACAAGTGGAAGAATGCTTATCAAATACTGATCCCACGACCTAGCATCGGTAGCTCGTGGCAATTGCGACAGTAAACCCAGCTCCATTGGTAATACTAGATCATGACCATATAAGAGTTTATATGGTGAAGCACCAATAGAACTCTGCACCCCTGTGACATATGTATACCGAAGAGACGGCAAATAACCATCCCAATCCGAATGCTAAAAGTTCATATACTTTGCAATCATCCTTTTGAATGTCCGAACAAGCCGTTCCTCTAAAACATCTGATTATGGATGATAAGCACTCGTGAAAGTGTGATATATCCCCAATTGAGACGTCAGAACATGAAATGCCTCAACTATAAATGTGCAACCATTATCCGAAAGAATCTGCTCTAGACAAGAATGCTGGAACACCACTTGATTGAGGAGGAAGTATCCAACAACAGTTGCAAAGGTGCTAGCAAGAGCACCAACTTCCACCCAACGAGTCGAGTAGTCAAAAACAATAATAACATACTCATTGCCAGCAATCGACTATGGAAAGGTCCCATAAGATCAAATTCCACCAACTCAAATGGACGGGAAATTGTAATTGACTCCAACCGTCCTTCCACAACACGAGGGGGAATATTACGAGTTTGGCACCAAATGCAGCTATGCACATACCGGATAACATCATGTCACATCTTCGGCCAATAGAAAACCTGTGCAGCTTCTTAGTTACACGATGATGTCCCATATGCCCACCTAGCAGTACGACTAACGAAGTTCTTCCATTTCACTAATGAAGTGACGGCAACATGGTCACCTTCAAGTAATGTCCAAGAACCATGTAGATATGCCTGAAGTTTCTCAAAACCCCAGAGTGTTGCTAAACACTCCTTCTCTATTGTGGAGTAGTTCATCTTCGCTGGTTGTAATGTATGGCTTATATACACAATGGGATGGCACTGACAAAGCACACTCAAGCTTTCTTGCATCAACACTTCTCCAACACTAATGTCAAAAGCATCCATGTGCAAAATAAAAGGTCGAGTATAGTCAGGATATGCCAAAACTGGAGGAGTCGTCAATAGCTCTTTGAGATCCATGAATGCCTGCTGACAATCCGGAGACCAGATGAAAGATGATGTTGATGACTCCAGCAACGCTTGCAATGGTGCAGTGCGATCAAAAAGATGATCCACAAAGCGACTGAGATACTGCACCTTGCCCAAAAAGCACTACACATCATTTACACACTTCAGAGTAGGGAACTTTAGAACAACCACAAGTTTGTCAAGATCAATTTGCAAACCCTCACGAGAAATATAGTACCCAAGATAAGTTGTGTCCTTGGAACCAAATACGTACTTTGACCACTTCAACTTTAAACCAACGTCACGAACCAAACGGCATCACCAAGAACTCATACAATCTAAATGGTATACGAAAAGCAGTCTAAGGAATATCTTCTTCAGCTATTGGTACTTGCCAGTACCCAGAAGCAAGATCTAGCTTGGTGAACTAATGACTTCGCCTTAGACAATCCAAAAGATCAGCAGTGTGAAGAAGAGGGTACACATCTGGGAACGTCACTTCGTTTAACGGATGATAGTCGATGCATAAACGAATACTCCCATCAGGCTTCGTCACAAGATAAGGTTCACATACCCAAGGACATTGCGACTTCCGAATAACACCCTTCTCTAACATTTCTTTAATATTTGCGTGTAAAATCTTGATCTCTTTGGGTGACCGACAACGAACAGGAACCTTGATTAAACGAGCATCCCTATTTGGAATTGGATGACGTGTGGCAATCTTGGCCCCAGACGATGTGTCAAAGTCAAAGAGATCAGAATACTCCTTCATAAGCTAGTCAACCGCTGCAACACAAAGATTGTTGAAGGGACTGGAAAAGGGAAGAGAAGAACAAGACGGAAACATAGAAGGAAATAATAGGGGAACAAAAGTAATGGAAGCAGAAGTAGAAATAGAGGGACGAAGAAGTACAAAAGTGAGAGGAATGGATGAAACATAAGAAAGTATGAAACAAGGGGGAGAAGCCTCAAAGTCACATTTAGCATGATTGCACTGCAACTAATCCATACCAAGGATGAGGTCGAAAGCTTGACTCGGCACCACCCGCAAGGATTGCAACTCAAGCTCAAGATCACCCACACACACAACTAGGTCCGCCTCATCCCATGCACATGCATGTGTACGGCTATTGCCATAAAGAATGAAAACTGGTTATGCCGCATGACGCAAGTGTAAACGGCAACTTGTGGCAATAGGTTGAGCAATAGAAGATAAACTCGAATCTGTATCAACCAATATAGAGAGAATAATAGGAGACCTCTTGTTATAAAAACGATTTTGGAAAATAAACACTGAATGAACCAATGCCGAGTGAACCCCTTGATGATACTCCCAAAAGAAAGATGGAGGGGTCATTGAATTATTTGCGCAAGGTCCCTCCATTACTAGCGCAACTTTTCGTTTCCCGGATGCATTGTAGTGTCTAGACCTTCCACTACAGCAACACCAACAGGATGTTGTTGATGCCAAAGTCTCCACCCAGGAAATGGAGGTTGCCAATCCGAAAAACGCTAACAATGCCAATAGGTATGCCCAACTTCATCATATGCCCAACAACAAACGTCATGGCCATGACCACATCCTTGCCCTTGTCCTTGGACTCGAGCAGCAGCACCACCAACCTCCATTGGAACAGAACCATTGCCTACAGGAAGAGGAGTAGAAGGATGGCCAACAAGAAGTGGACGAGGCGACATCTCATAATGTTGTGCCAAGCGAAAAACATCGTCAAGAGTTGCTGGAGCAAGTGCATGCATAAGTCCAACAAGATCTTGATGAAGTGCTGGCCACAACATTCCTAGCTTAATCCGCTCCGACATATTTGGCTCCGCACAAAGCAAAAGACTTCGGAAACGAAAGCTAAATTGCATCACTGACTCAAATGGCCCTTGGCGAAGATGATGTAATTGTTGGAAGGCATCATCACAATCGTCGGCATGTCCAAATGTGCATTTGAAGATGTCCGGGAGAACACTCCAATCCCCACAAGTGGCTG
Source organism: Selaginella moellendorffii (assembly GCF_000143415.4). Classification (NCBI taxonomy): domain Eukaryota; kingdom Viridiplantae; phylum Streptophyta; class Lycopodiopsida; order Selaginellales; family Selaginellaceae; genus Selaginella; species Selaginella moellendorffii. The sequence goes on from NW_003314319.1 coordinate 1,133,713, forward strand.
CACTCAAACCATTGTACCACTGCAACGCCGTCCCTTGGAGACATGTGGGAAACTCATGCAAATGTTGAGTATCATCCCAAGAATGATATGTGGCAATCACTGTGAAGTGATTGAACCAATAGTACACAAGGAGCTTACATTTGGTATCGGAGCGGTCTCGGGTCTGACTCTGTTGGTTGGTTTAGGGGAAGATTCCCCACCACATATTGATTGACATCTAGCTGGTCTAGTTTGCTCTTGCTAGGCTCGACCTGAGGGGTAGGGTGTCAAGAGAGCGGGGCTCTCGAGAGAGCTGCGGCTCTCAGCTTCCGTTCACGAGGGCATGAACTTGTAGGGAAGCGTGGTGGATTGTAAGCAACCAAAGGGAACGACTCGAGAGACGATCTATGGGGTTCAAATATAAAGGGAAAGGGCCCATGAACAAGAGTGCACCCCTTTTTCCAATCGGTTAAGGGTCTTGGGATAGTTGGAGTTAAGCGTCCTTGGGTTTGAATAGTATTGGGCTGGGTGACCTCCCGGGAAGTCCAATCTCAGGAGCTTACAGATTCCCACGAAAAAACTCCAACTAAATGCGAGGATTGGCACCAAGAGCAGGAGAAGTTGTACCACGTGCCATGAATGCCGCTATCAACTGAGTTTGGTTGTTCAATTGTAAACACATAGCATTAAGCAATTGTACTAACTCAAAGGAGGAGATTGCTGATTTGCTATGAAGATGAACAAAAAGGAAAGAGTGAAAGAAGAGGAATGACAAAAGCTAGAAGGAAATGGAGATCTAGATAATGCAAAAAGCTAAATCTAAACCAAAATCCTGAAGGGAAAAAACAAATGGAAAAACCTAGATGTAAACCAAAATCCCAAATCCAAACAATCCTCAAGGATAATCAAAAGATTACATATCAATTAACCCATAAACCCTAGTTTATATATAAGAGCGAGTGATCTGGATTGAAATCAATCTAACAGCTACTAAAATCCTACTATGCTAATATTATTATATAGCATCATAGCCGTACACTTGGCCCTCACAAAAAATATTTAATATTAAATTTTAACTTAATAACAATATATACAAGAATTATATTTATATATCTAATATTGAATGTATATATATAAATTTTTTTAATAAAATCTTTCTCAATTGAAGATATGCATAATATAAAAAATTAAAAAATAATCTTGAAAGCTTATATTATTAAATGTTTATATTGTTGTGATAACATTTATGATATTTTTAGCATATTTGAGTGGTTTTTCAACAGTAGAATAAGGAGTTATTACCTATCTTTATAATGTTATAACACAATATATGTTTTCAGTGTTTATGAAATTTCACTAAAGAGTAAAAATTGATATATTCTTACTGCTTTTTCTAAATGCCACACCATTAAAACTTCATTGGAGTACCTAAATAAAATTTTATAAACTTTAAATTTATTATATAAAATAAATAAATTTATGATATAATTGTTATGTTTACAATTATCTAAAGCAAAAATAAATTATAAAATTTAAATATATATATAAAATTTCCTTTTAAAATGAATATAATAGTTAATCCTTGTTCTAACTTTTTAAATTAATTGTAATCTAAAATAGAAAATGAGTAAATATATAGAGTTTCTAGTTTAACAACTACAACAAAGTCAATTGTCTTAGAAGACAATTGCAATGACATTGTTGTAAACAATAAAGTCAAACTACTTGTTAAATAGGAGGAATCTTTGCATAGGATAAATAAACCTCCTTAAATGGTATAATCTAGAAAGAGTTAAGCCATAAAATCTCAAATTCACAAATATTAGAACTAATAACATATACTTGATTAAGGCTTACACCATCTAGAAGTATATATATTTATTGGCTCACCCTTCAATAGGACAATGTATTCAATAATTTTGAATGTCAAGAAATTAAGTAAATTTTGTTCAATTGGTAGACTTGCCTACACCAGTACCCATTGTGGAGTCATTAATGCAAAATTCTATGAGGCTAAAGGTGTTGGTTCTATTCTCATTGAGCTTAACAAATGGCACTATACGCATGTCCCAGAAATGCAAGAAAATTTGTTATCTATGAAAAGCCTTTTTTATCTTACTCTTCAATTTCCAGAGATCAACACAGTATTACTTTTTATTTTGATGTGGTCAAGGTGATGCACAGTACTTATTTACAAGTTTGATGCTATTTTAGTGCCTCTCGTATTTATAATTTATAAACATGTTTATAATTTATAAACTTTCTTAAACCTTTTCTAGTATATTCTTTTTTATTCTACCATCTAATGGTTGATATGCAATAAAATTAATCTTGTATATATAAATTACAAACATGCTTATAATTATAAACTTTATTTGATCAATTGGATTAATAAGTAATAATAAAACTAGTATTAAGCAAACCAAGCGTTGCTACATGCAACGCGTAGCAATTTATTTATACTACTCTTCAATTTCCGGAAATCAACACAGTATTACTTTTTATTTTGATGTGGTCAAGGTGATGCACAGTACCTATTTACA
>NW_003314319.1:1136663-1139523 GCF_000143415.4 Selaginella moellendorffii
TTGGCGCTTGTCAAAAGCACGCTCCTGCGGCTCTCACTAGCAATAATCAAGAGGTACGAGAGATTTAGTTCTCCTGTGGCAGATCAACTCACCATGGAAGTCTGGCTAGTAAATATCCTTGATGCGTCTCAAGAATCGGGGTGATTTTTGGGTGCTAAAATCGGGAGGAGTATCAAGCTCGGGCAGGACGGCAGTCTCTCCGAGAAAAAGCGGGCTTGTTTGATTCCCCCAAACCCACCAGGCACATGGAGAACTTCGTCCACTTGAGCTGCCTGAGGATGGAATTGCCTGTTCGTGACAGGAATGGATGGTGAATGTGTGGCGTCGATGCTCCAAGCACAGCCCTGAACCTGGAAAGATCACACCGAAAGCTTACAAAGTCTACTTCTCTGGAAGTTCATACCTCTCAACCTTGGTCCCTGAAAACGTATCCCGCCGCCAGGGCGCCAAACACAAGGTCAGCGTCGAGAAAGCTACACTGCGAGGAGGAGGAGGAGCGACAGGAGGAGCGCCTGCGATCGATCATGTCTTGTCAATGGAATCAGACGAGACAAGAGAATCAGCTGCCAGGGCTGGAGCCGCCGCTGCGCCGATAGGCCAGGAAATGGATTATCACAGCCGCCGCAGTCTCCAGCTTGCCCACGTCAATCTGCGCAACTCCAGCGTCGCGATGCCAGAGCATCCGCATTGATGATCGACGATGATTCAGTATTTGGTATTTACAAATATCGGGAAGAGAATCGAACCCGAAACGTTTGTTTTGGAAGACCGATGTCCTAAATGACTGGTCTAAGCTGTTTTTGTGAGCCGGCGAACCAGAATAATGGCTCCTTATTTAGCAAAATTTTTGCATAAAAGTCCTTGTTGAGTGGACCCTTCGGCATCGAACCCGGGTCTTCTACAACGGTTTACCTCTACACTTACCTGATAGCCATCATCTCGGCAACCGGGTTCCCGTATTAAAAAAATCATACCATGTACTTGAACCATATGACAGGGGTCTTTGCGAAATCCATGGCGTTTTTGTTAGATCGCCCACCAGACGAGATTATCCCCCGCATTCGTGCTGCTCGGCGTTTCGTCCTTGGCAAAGCCCCCTCTTGGGTTGTGAATCGATCATCGTGGTAATGGATCGTCAAGAGTTATGGCCTGGGTTGCAATAGAAACTCGCAGAGCAATCTCCACAGCCACAGGAGCTTTGCGATCTTCTGCTGGTGTGAATCTCATCAGTCCCAAAACTCCACGTTTCGGCAATCCAACGAAACCTGTAGCGTGTGGCCATTCAAACGAACATACCTCGGTATCATCCTCGCCTGCCTCGATGCCTGGAGAGTAACAGTCCCAGGAAGAACCATCATTTGCCCGAAACGAAATCACGATGGATCCCCTTGCATTCCCGCTGCCAGCCAAGTACCAGCTTGTGTAGAACTGAGCCCGAGCCGGAGACCAATCCACCGGGGCTGTCCAAGTGATGCCGAGATCAAGCTCGCTGTGTGTGCCAGCAAAAGAGAGCCTGAGGAGGACGCGAACACCCGACTTGGAGCAGGGCTGAGACTGAAAACACGACTGTCCGCGAAGTTGATGCCTGTTTCTTCGCTGAGATCTCCAGCCAAGTGCTTCGCCAAGCTCTCCTCCAGCTCCAGATAGACACTACTTGTAGTTGCAAGCGGGCTTGGCGGCGAGCTGCGCGATCGGATCGGCCACGCCCCAGCGCTCGTTGTTCCATCGCCCTTGCCATTTCTTTGATTCGAAACTTCCGGACCTGTTCCAAGCGATTCTTTCATCATCGTTTCGGGATTTGAGGACTTACGAGCTGGAAGATCGACAAAAGAAAGGGCAAAAGGAGGATAGGGTTCGATTTTACCTCTCAAAAGCCTCGACCACTGAGAAACGTACTTGGAGTAAGAGTTCGCACCCTTGGAGGCATGGAGGGCAATGAGATCACTCTTCTGAAGGCCATGGGTGTTTGCACTGTGCTGGGAGATTCTCTCCAAGGGCAAGTAAATCTGTGCTTGAATTCTTTCTAGTAGTTGAGTTTATATGTATGGAAAGTGTGGGCTCATTGAGATGCATTTGATTGAGCGGGATGAAACACGATGATCACTGTCTATGTGTCGCATGAGTGTGGTAAGCAAGCAATCCACCTCTATGCATACTTGTGTCTGGAAGGGTTCTTATTAGTTGAGCAATAGTCTTGAAGTGCAATTATGTTTTAGTGGAGTTTTGAGCCTTGGACGATTGTCATTTAGCACATATACTTGGCATGGAAAGTTGCAATATACATTTCTGATAGAGCAAAATGCAGGCCTAAGGTAAAAAAAGATCACCTTCTCATGGCTTTAGATGCTTGTTTTTCTCTTGAAGTTCTTTGAACTGATAATCACAGTTGGTTATGGGTTGGATTTTTCTCTTTAAGTGGAAAATTTATGGAAAATGCAGGGATGCATACAATGTGTTTGACAACATGTGCTATAAAATAAAGGTGATCATTTGAATTGTCATGGTTACTGGACATGCTCAATGTGAACATTATTTACAGCAAGGTGAAGGAAAATAAAGGAATGAATTGCATAGTCTATGCAAAAATTTCATAATGAATTGATTCAAGTCTTTTAACCACAAAAGAGATCAGAACCTCTTGGTAAAATTGATAGTAGCCTGAAAAGATATTACTAAATAATAAGAAAATTTATTATAACTAGGAATGCCCTTAGTGAAGTTGGGAATTTTGCTTACCATTCTCATATATTTAAAGCCAAAGAGCCCATTAGCAAATAAGTTTTGAATTTTCTTACAATGCCCTAACACTAAATGCAATGTGATTTTAGCCCTCTTAACACACACATTTTTTCTGTTTTTG
>NW_003314319.1:1140329-1177804 GCF_000143415.4 Selaginella moellendorffii
GCAGGGAAGCGTGGTGGATTGTAAGCAACCAAAGAGAACGACTCGAAAGACGATCCATAGGGGTTCAAATATAGAGGGAAAGGGCTCATGAACAAGAGTGCACCCCCTTTTCCAATCGGTCAAGGGTCTTGGGATAGTTGGAGTTAAGCGTCCTTGGGTTTGAATAGTACTGGGCTGGATGACCTCCCGAGAAGTCCAAACTCAGGACCTTACAGAAGTATAGTAAATTATAAGTAATTAAAAAGAATGAATTGAGAGACAATCTATAGTTCAAATATAGAGGGAAATAACAAAAGTACACCCTTTTTTCCAATTAGTTTGGGTTAAAACGTGTTAGGTTTGAGTATTGGGATATTTGGGGGTTAAGTCTCCTTATGTTTGAGTAATACTGGGCTGGGTGGCCTCTCAAAAAATCTAAATTCAAGAAATGGTATATTTCTCACTCATCTATATAGCATGATTTTAAATTTAGTTCTCTTAAATATATTGAGCATAACAATTTTAGATCTGATTCTCTTAAATACATTGACCATGACACAATTGAGAAATGAAACTATGGTTATTTCCTCCTACTACATTAGCACAAAATTATTTTTCTTTTTATAAAGCTTTGTGATTTTTTTTCAATTTATCAATACTCTAGATTTTAGATGTGATTCTGAGGAAAAGGAGAAAGCCATCCTTTGAGGGAGGACAAAAATTTGGCACTTCTTTATATTAAATATCTATAAATCCATTTAGTAAATTCTTATGAAATATGATTGTCTAACAACCTTTTTATTTATAATTTCTAATATATGAGAGACATTGTAATTTGAATTTCTATAATAAATCCACTAAAAACTATTAGTGAAATATAACTTTATATAAATTCCTGAGTTTGGAGTTTTTAAGAGGTCACCCAACTCAGTATTATTTAAACCCATGGATATTTCACTTTAAATATCCTAAGATATTGGGAAACGAGGTGCATTTTTATTCATAAGCCCTTTCCTCTTATATTTATACCCCATGGATCATCTTTGAAGTTGTTTTCTTTAGTTAGTTATAATTCATTACACTTCTTTGCAAATCACGCCCTTGTAAATGGAAGTTAAGAGCCATAGCTCTCTTGAGAGCCTAGCTCTTTTGACACCTTATCTCTCGAGTTAAGCCCAACCAGAGGCAAACTAAACCTTCCAATGTCAATCGCAATATATGGCATGATTTTTTAACTAATCAATAATGTCAGATCCAAGAACTTTTGAATACCATGAACTCCTAAATTCGAACTTCCTAAGAGGTTATTTAACCTAGTACTATTTAAACCCATAGATGCTTAATCACAAATATCCCAAAACCTTTTATAACAAAAGGTCTTCTATTATTCTCTCTGTGTCAGTTGATATATGTTCAAGTTTATCTGAAAAAGGGATGCACTCTGATATATAAGCCTTTTCCCTTTATATTTAAACTCTATGAATTGGCTTTCAAGTTGTTTTCTTTAGTTGTTTACACTCTACTATGAGACATAAAATCCCTAGGCCCCAAAGTGGAGTCGAAAGGGTGCCACGTGGTAGTAGCCAAAGTGAAAGCTAAATGAGCATAACTCGTTTGGACTAAAAGCTCTAACTTGAAAAGTCGAGAGGGGGAGTGGAACTCCAATGAAGGGCTCAAGGAACAAGCATGAAGCGAGCCATGAATGAGTCTCTAAAAAAGGGGACACAAGAGGACTCGAGATGGACCTGAGATGGAGTTCAAGATGGAGTCCGAAATGGACCCGAAATGGACCTAAGATGGAATCTGAGATGGAGTTTGAGATGGACCCGAGATAGACTCGAGATGGAGTCTGAGATGGACCAGATATGGACCTGAGATGGAGTCCGAGATGGACTTGAGATGGACCCAAGATGGATTCCAAGATGGAGTTTGTGATGGACTTGAGATGGACTTGAGATGGAGTCCGAGATGGACCCGAGATGGACCTGAGATGGAGTCCAAGATGGAGTCCGAGATGGACCCGAGATGGAGTCCGAGATGGATCCGAGATGGACCCGAGATGGAGTCTGAGATGGAGTCCGAGATGGACCTAAGATGGACCCGACATGGAGTCCGAGATGGAGTCTGAGATGGATCAGAGATGGACCTGAGATGGAGTCCGAGATGGACCCGAGATGGAGTCTGAGATGGAGTCCAAGATGGAGTCTGAGATGAACTTGAGATGGACTTGAGATGTAGTCCGAGATGGACCCAAGATGGACCTGAGATGGAGTTCGAGATGGAGTCTGAGCTGGACCCGAGATGGATGTAAGAGACTAATTTTTCCCTTCTACTTTAGTCACTTAACCCCACCTTCGACCACTTGGAGGAGTCTCATTCACAACCTCCATAAGTCCCATTCAAGACTTGGGGCTTGCTAGCCCCAAGAATGGCATCCATGCCACTCAACCTTAGCACTTGGTCCAGGTGCTCCACGTGTCCGATCCTATGATCGACACCCCAAGGTACCATTGACGTATCGGCCCGTTACGCTAAGGCCATGCCCATTTACCTTGGTCACATCGGTGGTCCAACTCCATCTGCATTCCAATCCTGTCTCTCAAAGACTGGGTCATCCGTCCATGAGTGATCATCCCAGATCCACTCCTTAACATCCTTAGGATGCCTACAGACATGGGGAATAGCCTTCCCCAATATCTCTGTTCCGGTCCTCACCAAGTCCCTTTTTGTCCTTGGCTGTGTTCGCCAACACCACCACTGGATCAAGGCCCACCGGCCCGACCACTAAGTCCCACTATCCTCTAGGACTTCCTCACCGTGTGACTGTGTCCTTGGTCACCACACCAAAGGGCTACTCCTCTTCCTTTCCATAGTTTGGGACTTTGGGACACCATTTCAGAACACTGTGGCCCTACGCGGGCCTCATGGGTACTCTCCCCGCCTTCTGCTTTTGGGTGCTCTAGCCATGGGCTTAGAGCGAGGTTCCGTTGAGCCACGCCTGGTATCCAAGTAGGTAGTGCCACCCACACTTGGACTGGGAGCATCGACCATTCGATCTCCCGGGGGAACTGGAGCCGGCTCTTGAACACTTCACCAAGCTACCCCGCTTGTCGGTCCATATTCACTCTAGTCTTGGACTTCCCAGTGGTCAGTTCATCACCCAACACTGGGTATGGTCTTCCCAGACCAAACTGGCCTTTCTTGGGCCCAACTGGCCTTTCCTGGCCAAACTGGCTCCACTGGGCTCCAAGCCCTACACTCTCCCTACTATACTTTTGGAACCCCCCGCAGGCCCCCCCCCCCCCGGGGGGACAATCGCTTTGGGCTTTCACCCAACTGCCTGTATTAGTATTCGGACTTGGACTCGGACTCGGTCGCGGTCCCGGTTTCGGACTCGAACTTAGTCTCAGTCTCGGTCTCGGTCCCAGTTCCATCTCGGACTCCATCTCGGGTCCATCTCGGGTCCATCTCGGACTCCATCTCAGGTCCATTTCGGACTCCATCTCGGGTCCATCTCGGGTCCATCTTGGACTCCATCTCGGATCCATCTCGAATCCATCTCGGACTCCATCTCGGACTCCATCTCGGACTCCATCTCGGGTCCTTCTTGGACTCCACTTTGGACTCCACTTCGGACTCCAACTCGGGTCCATCTCGGACTCCACTTCGGACTCCACTTCGGACCCCAACTTGGGTCCATCTCGGACACTTCCACGTGTCATGTGTTGGTCCTTTTTGGGTCCCTTTTTGGAGCCTCGCTTATTGCTTGCTTCGTGCTCATTCCTCGAGCACTTGGTTGGGAGTTCCACTCCCGCTCTTAACATTTCAAGTCGGAGCTTTTGGTACAAATGTGTTACGCTTGTTTTGCTCTCGCTTCGGCCACTACCACGTGGCACCCTTCTGGCTCCACTTTGGGGCCTAGGGATTTTGTGTCTCACAACTCCACCACCCATAGACGAAGTTTGATGTCCTCATCGAATGGTAAACCATTTTGTAAAGTAACACTCGCATGTGTTACCATTTCCATCCTTGGCACTCAGCCAATATTTGTCTATGGTTTGACATTGAAGGCTCACCATGCCTTATCCATCCTCTAAGGAGTATATGTAAGGAACCAACTCGCCAAGGTGTCGTAGGCTAAAGGAACCCCGAAAGCATGACCAAAATGATAAAGAGTTCATCGGATGGGACCGAGTCTGAGATCGAGTCCAAGACCGACTTTGAGATCGAGTTCGAGATAGAGTCCGGAATCGAGCCCGAGGCCGACTCGGAGACCGAGTTCGAGACGGAGTCCGAGATCCGAAATCGGGTCCGAGACCGAGTCCGAGGTCGAGTCCGAGGTCGGGTCCAAGATCGGGTCCAAGATCGAGTCCGAGATCAAGTCCGAGACCGAATCCGAAGTCGGATCCGAGATCAAGTCCGAGATCGAGCCAGAAACTAAGTCCGAGTACTAATACGGGTCAAGGGGTGAAAGCCCAAAGCGTGTGTTTCCCGGGCGGGGGGGGGGGGGGGGGGGGGGGTTCCAAAAGTATAGTAGGGATAGTGAGGTCCAGGAAGTAGGAACCAATTTTGAGGGAACTCTCCAGTGGGGCTTCCAAACTGACTTGAGGTTGGGACTGGGACCGAGGGGCATTGGGTGGGAGTGAGCATGGACTTGGTTGGTGCCGGAGGGGCCATCCAAGGAAGTGCTTAAGAGCAGCTCCCACTCCTAAAAGGGAAACCGATTGCGGTGCTCCCGGCTCAGGTGGAGTGGTGCCCCACTTGAGTACCATGTGGCTCATTGGTCCTTGCCCTTCCTATGGGCTTGGGCCTTCCTTCGGGATGGAAGTGGGGGGGTAGAGGTACCCATACGGGGCCGTTAGGCCACAGTGTTTTGCCCTGGCGTCCCGAAGCAAGTGTTGCACCCAAGACTTGGGATTTAGAGGGTCCCATGATCAAGTTTTGTGGTACCAAGGGATGTTATGGGAGATGGCAAAGGCGGGGCATAAACGAACCAAGGCGGAGACGGAAACTCTGCCAGAGCTGGAGCCTTCGGTTGACAAAAGGCTATGGATGAGGAATCCTTGCATGAGGAGGACTCCAGTGAGGAAACTTCCAAATAGGAATCCGGTGGCGAGGTGCGGTCGTCCAAGGCTCGATTGATGTTCTAGAAGGACAATTGGCACAGACCAATGCCCTGCTAGAGACTCTCGTACGCAAGCTAAAGCATGACGAGAAGCGGAAGAAAAAGCGAAAGACTGCGGATGCTGGCAGCGCAGAAGGTGCGGACCCTTCGGTAGGGACTGAGGCAGAACCAAACAAGGTTGAACAGACCGAAGTGGAATTAGTCCCTCAAAAGCTCTATTTCGTTAAAGTGGGAATTGTCATTATCCCACTTGTAAAATAAGGTTTCCAAACCTTTATATAGTATATAAATATAACAAAATTCAACTGCATTGAGGCACATGCCATTTTGTTTTAAATAAGGAAATGTCTACTCAATCACTTCTCCTCCCCCTGCCACTGCTTCACCTCTCTCTTCTCCTTGTCATCGTCGTCCAATTTCTTTCCATCCTTTTAATATTGGCTCAGTTGCTCCGAGTCTAGGTGGAGCCCAAGTCCCCATTCAATCTTTACTTTCCCCTTATTAATAAAACAACTTTGTAGACTTCCAATAACATGCTGTAACACTTCTAGTATAATGCAAATCCTCTCAAAGAATTGTCTTTTAATATTAATACAATGGCATGGAACCCCATGCCATAATAAGTTACATTTTTAAATAAATACATGCCATCTCAGACTGTTATTTTTTGCCTCCAACGCCTATACAATAATCTTGGAATTTCATCACTCTCCACACTATCAGGATTTAAACCCAATAGTAATGCCATCTCTTCTCTAATACGTCCATGCTCATGTTCAGTGGTCGAAGAACCCATCCAGTTGAGCAGATTATGGAGATGCGGATAGTGCTTGGCTAGACAATATACATGCCATAAATGATGACTGGTGTCTGTCCAATCAAATGGCTTCTGATATACCATTCCATCTGCCATTTGGTTGATTTCTGCAGCCACCTCCTGGACTGGCCGGTTCTCTATCACCATCGCTCCAAGCCGTTTTGCAAGGTCCCCCAGAACATACGGTTTCTTCTCCCTAGTTTCCATACTGCAAGAGATGGGGTGCACTGCATATGTGTGCGTGTTTGCTGCAGTTTTAATCGGCGAGTCATCGATGATGAGGATTTCACTTGACCTAGCAGTCCGGTTCATCACTACAGCCTCTAGCTTGACGAAGATGGGCTTGCTACCCCTCACATGGACCATAGTCAAGCAATCCTCTTGCGTTAGGAGAAAGTCAAATGGTAATATTACTCGCGTCTGATCGTGCATCATCTGTAGCAACGTTAATGCATTGTGGCGCATCATGGATGTCCAAACTCCCAATTGCAAATTGAACCCGGCCCTTTGTTTTAAGTGTCGCATGGTCATTATTAGATCCCGCAGTTTCTCCCCTGTGATTAATGTGAATCTGTCTCTTTTGACCAACTTGCGACCGCAGGCTTTGGAGGGTGCAGTGACATTCGAGGACGAGCCACGCTCATGGGAGAAAAGGACACCGTTCAGATCAAAAACGATACAGTACCTTCGCCGTGACTCTGAAATGAAATGCGTCAGCATAAAAAATGGTACAAGTCAATTTTACCATCTACAATATTAGCGAATGGTGCTCCCGATAGTCGTTGAGAGGGTTTTGGTCGAGGAAACGTGAAGGGCGGAAATACTCTCCTCTGCAATGTGGGGTCAATCGCATCCGATGGCGTGTGGGCACATGCCATTTCAGCTGTAGACTCTAGTATAACTGGCTCAATAGTGGCATGGGGCGGTTCCGATGGCGTGTGATCACATGCCATTTCAGCTGGTGCCTCCATTGGCAAAGTGGACATGACCGAACAGGCAGCAGAGGCGGTGTAGGGAGGTTCCAACGGCGCGTAGTCAGACGATTGGGCACACGTTGAATCCATTGGAAATGAGGATACGACCGGCTCGGCGGCTGGGGCGGCCTCATGCGGGTCCAATGGCGCCTGGTCACCGTCAGTTGGATACGTGGACAAGATTGACTCAGTGGTATAGGCAGCATCAAGTGGAGCATGGTCAGCTTGCTTGGCGTTGATATGGATAGTAGCCTCCACTAGCTTTGATGACTCTTGCAGGCAAGTAGAGTCCACTGGCGGATTCATATGCATGTCCAAATATCTCCCTTCGATTGAGATGGTATCCTCCCTACTGGCTACTAAAAACAAACTCATTAGCACATTGAATCGACTATACTGTATTTACCATCAACTGCTATTGAGGAACTAGGACCGATATCACTTGGGCGCACTGCTGATTCTGAAGGATTGGACATACGTTTCGACCCTTGCTTGGCACTATCCTTCCTCGACACTAAAGGCTAGAGTTTGTATCTTAATTCAACTGAATAATCTCTACTTACCATTTGCTCTGCGACCTACATGGACAATGTTAGAAATGGTAAAAGGTTAGGAATGGATGTACTATTATTTACCTGATGGTTTGTCTTGTATGACCTTCCTCCGCTGCTCTTTGGCCACCTCAGGCTGGCCATCGTCGTCATCATCGTCGTCGTTGTTATTCTGATCGTCACCATTGTGAGGACCATCCAAGTCCTCTTCGTCCTCCTCTTCTTTGTCCTCCTCTTTGTCCTTCTGCTCTTCCTGCTCATTATCTTTCTCTGGCTCCTCATCCCCCTCCTGCATTTCTTCCATAGGCTGCTCAGGCTGGATGGCTTGTTCTTCCAGGACCATCTTGGAAAAATCATCTGGCCGAGTCTCCATCTCAAAATACAAGACATCCATAGCCTGTTTTAGTGCGTGACCTAGGACCGTATCCTCACCCGACTGTCTTAACATGGTTTCTGCATGTTCTTGCACCCTTCGAAGACGACGAGATGAGAAAAACGTGGCTCTGACTTGAAAAGCATCCCTCATCCATTGTACCTCTCCATTGAGATTGGGGAAGGGGAGTCCGCCATAGGAATCTGAGTCAGGAGGTGGTGATTGGCTGCTTTCACTCAGCCCTTGATCTGCAATGAATGGCATGAGCACACATGCCATAACCGCGAAGCATTACCTATCATCTTTTCGTTGCCCTTCTTCCTTTTCGAATCAAACGCCTCTGATCCCGACGACTGTCCAACGTGCTTTCGCTTTTTATGACCACTGTCAGTTTGAGCTTGGCTGGTGCTTGCCTGTTTTGCCTTTGAAGAAGTGTCTCCTGCAAGGAATGGCATGAGACCACACGCCATTGCAAATATAATTTGTACCTCCTTTTTTTCTATTGCTTGTCTGTTTGTCCTTCTTCGACGCGCCACCAATGCACTTTTCAGTCCTCGTGTCTGAATATTCACAACGATCTATAATCAAAATGGCGTGAGGCCTCACGTGACCTTACCTTGTGCAGGTTGTGAGCTCGGCCCAACATGGGTATCTTCAACAGTAGCTGTTAACGCCGTTTCAGCATCTGGGGGTGGCCACGCTCCTGCATACAGAGCTTGTGAGATAACATTTAAACTTAAAGTGCGTACTCACCAGGTTCGTAGAGAAGATACTGTTTTTCTTTGGCAACTATAATTATATGCTCCATTGAAGTCACCTCTTCAATGGAGTTTGTCACCACAACACACGGGACACCCTTGAGTAGTGCGGCTCGAAAGAATAGTCTGCCGCAGTTGTACTTGACAACGCATTTGCCCTTGGAGTCGGAAGCAGGTGACCCACCCGCTATTGCGTTGAAGACCCAGCTGAGCATTTCCCATGCTGCACCTAGAGCTTTCTCTGGATTCGAAAGCTCCATAGCCGTCTTCAGTTCCTCAGGCACGGGTAAATTGACCTCCCTTAGATCAATTCGATCGGCCTTGTTGAACGAAGCTAGGAAGTCACTCCAGTCCCACTCTGCTGCAGGACCAATAACAAGGGCGAGTGTGAAGATGTCGACATTCGTCGGTATCTTCTTCTTAGCCATTATCCCATGGATCTCCCGCATCTCCTTGCCTTTCAACCGAGCCTTCACCTCGTTCAAGGCCTTCCAGAACTTGTGATAGGATTCGGAGTCGTAGATCATATAGTGGACTGAAGATTCCACCTCCGCAAGTCCCACCATTAAGTCAATGATGGAGCTGACTTCGTCTGCATGAGTGATCTCCTTGTTTGTGAAGTCCATCACACAAAAGATGTTCTTGACCTGCTCATCTCCGCGGGAAACGATGCTCCTCCACCTTTGATCCTCATCCAAATTCACGTATACCCGGTAAGGTTCTCGATAGGCCTCTGCTGCGGGGTCGAGCTGTTTCTGAAGCCGGCGGTCGACATCCCTCTTAATGAAATTTGGATACTGATCCAACTTCTCAGCTTTACTTTTCGTGGCATCCCGCAGCAGATCAATGAACTTGGGGGCCCCCTTCACGTAGTCGTCGATGTCTTCATTTGACAACTTCAGCTCTTCCATCATCTCTTGCGTGGTGTCGATGCTCACCCTCTCCACGGCCACTTGCTCGAAGATCCAATCCTTCAATAGCGCACGAGCTCTCAGAGTCGTGCACAAGTCCTCGTATGTCACAATATGGCCGGGAGTCATTTTGGTCTTGTTGAAGACTACCTCACCACGTAGAAGAGCATTAGCCATTGTCAGAAGGTCGTCGTCGTCTAGAGACCGCGAGAAACGCAAGGCGTTGAGCTTCAAATCATTAAGCTTCCGGCCGTCCTCCACACCCATTGAGTTTAGCAACTCCCCATCATGGTACCTCTTCAGCACATCTACCCATTTGTCAAAAACAACTTTTGTCACGAGTAGAATGTTATGGATGTTGAGTGTGTCATTGACCCCCAGTGTTTTCGAGAGAAGACTCGAGAATTCCTGCAATGGAAATGGCGTGAGGCCACATGCTATGCCACATGCAACGAGGCTTACCTGCCAGGCGCTAGTTGCTAGTGCACGTCCTTGTCCTGGTTTTTGTGGCTTCTTTAGTTGAACCCAGAGCTTCCGTGTTCGTGCCAATGTCTCATGCAGACCCGATTTGTAGCACGTTTCTTGCTTGACATTCTGCACGTGGGAGATGTATATGATAGATCAGAGGGGCGAGTTGCCTTTTATCAGGCGGACAACTCTTGTCTTGAAGACTTTCTTCACCTCCTCGCCCACCATAATATCCACAACTATCTCTTGCATCGCCAAGCTAGAATGCTGCCCGAAGACGGCATAGAACCGGATGTTCTGATCGTCCAACACCTTCCTATTGATCAAGTCTGGAAACCTCGTCTCGCCCTTCATTGTTCGGTAGTAGGGGATCACGTCTGCGATGTCGGGTGTTACTGGACTTGCCAGCATCTTCTGCTTCAGTTTCTCCACCCACTCATCAGATACTAGCATGTGGTTGTATTTGCTTTGGATGTCGATACGGCTCACGTCGATTGTATATACTTTGTTGGAATAGTAACAAGTACTATTATCTGCGACGATTTTTGCTGCCTCTTCTTGCTCTTTCTGCTCTTTGCAGCTCTTCTTTTTGGTGGGTGTAGTGTTCGAACCCGAGGCAATGGCATCACCGAGTAGCTTCTTTTTGGAGCAGCAGAGTCGGACGTCGGCTTGAGCTTGACCACCCTTTTCTGCTTCGGGGTAGTTTCCAAATCGACCCCCTTCCCCTTCGCTTCGCAAACTGGAGGCACTCTCAACGGCTCAATGTTGGAATATAGTTTTTGAACATCGCCGTAGGTGAGGTCCGTGGATTCCATGTGATCTTCATAGACCCGCAGCGTCTTTGAAATTGTGAGCCTCCTGGACAACCTCTCCCTAGCTCCCTCTAGGAATTCCTGCCGCTGCCCCCCTCTGGGAAGCCGCTAGGATGTGCAAGGTGGATCTTGAAGGCGGACGCTGTCTCTACCACAAGTGCCAATCCATATTCTTGCATGGAACTGTATGGAGTGTCTGTCACTTGGATGAGGATCCCCATGCATTCTTTTCTCCCACCATCTGTGTTGTACAGCCTCAGATCCTCGCCTTCCATCCCGAAAGTCCAACTGGTGAGCTCCTCCCCTTTCTCTGCATCCACATTGACAGTGGCTGGAAGAAGAACGCAATTCCTCGCCTGTTCAGAAATGCACAACAATTAGAGCTGACAGATGAAAAGTTAGCAGCTGGAAATAACATGAGGCCACACGCCATTCACCACTGCATCAGATGTCTTGAGGCTGCATCCTAAGATGGCGTGAGGCTACACGCCATCTGTAACCGGACTGCACTCGAGAGCCCAATCGGTGCATGCCAATGTTGCTACTGAATGGCATGTGGCCTCATGCCATTTTCTACTTGGCCTAAAAGACTTGCCATTTGAAGCCGAATGGAGGTGTGACAATCGAGGCCGGACTCGCTGGCGAATGTGCACTGTGTGTGCAGCGGATCGTAGCAACAAGGCTACTCTGCCACTTACAGTTGGAGAGTGGCGCTGAAATCTCCCGGGACGCCAAGTGGGCTTCGTGTGAGTGGCGGAGTGGGCGGCGGAGTTGGCGGCAAAGTTACAAACTGGGTGTGTCTTGAAGTGGATGCCGATGCACACGAGCGCGATGCGAGCGCGAGTGTGATGCAAGCGCGAGTGGACGCCGATGCACACGAGAAACCTGTAGAGAAGGTAGATGAGCGGGAATGTGAGCGTGATCGCGAGTGGGAGCGCGATGTGAGCGCGAGTACAATGCAAAACCTAACCTCATATGCGCGAAATGTCACGACGGTTGGTAATCCCGCAACGTCATCATTCCTCGGACTTGGGCGCCACCATTAATTTCTGGATCGCCGCGCGCATGCATGCACATGAAATCCAAAAGAAATCCGCAACGTCATCATTCCTCAGACTGCATGCACGCGAAATCCAAAAGAAAGATCATGATTGGGATATCATTTAATACCCTCGCTATATTTATACCATGCATGATTGGATATTCCAAAGCATCTTGTATTTCCAAAAATGCCAGATGTTCAGCTAAATAAAGAATGGTATACAATGTCCTTCTTGATGACCCTGCAAAGAAGCATCTCGATCGGACACCACATGAGACCACACGAGCCTTACAATGTTTCAGGGGCATTTGCCATAGATCCGACCGTTATTTTGCTCCAAGATTCTACAGTTTGGTGTGCATTGACCTTTCCATCGACACTGCAAAGGGACATCAAAATCAGATGTGGGATCACAAGAAACCAACTTCACTAACTCTGGTTTCACCAAGATCTACGTAAGGAGTTATGAAATGAAAGGACCCTCTCTATTAAAATGTGTTTATGGTCCTGACATATCAAAGGATTTTGCATCAAGTTCTGTATTTGCATGTTTATCAAGCTACTGAATTGCTAAACCCTAAACCCTAAACATGTGGCAAATGCTGCGTGAAGAAAGATGCCCTTTCTGGGCAAATGCTGTAAGAGGCAGATGCCGAGCAGTTACACGGCGAATAATCTTGGCGCGGATCGCTGATATGGCATGGCAAAGTTCGAATCACTGACATGGCACAGCTGGATCGAGGCAAGGACATGATGTGACAAAGTTCAACCTCCGACAGCAAAGTCTAGAAGCTACTCAGTTTGAAATTTGTCAGAGGAATCATAAGATCTGGTTTGTCAGAGGATTTGATGTGACGTTCAAGCGTGTGTTATTTTTGAATTCTCGAACTCATTCCTAGGTCTATCATTTTTGTGCGCCGTGTTCTTGGTTCTGCTGAGCGCAGTGAGCGCTGCTTGTGTAAGCGGCGTTGTGGGCTGTGGTTTATGCGTCTACGAGCGGTTCCGGCATTGCGAGCGCCATTGCGAGCGGCAGTTTATGCGAGTGGCAGTTTGTGCGAGCGGCGCTACGAGCAGTTGCGGTGTTGCGAGCGGCGCTACGAGTAGTTGCGGTGTTGCGAGCGGCACTGTCTTTGGTGTGGCTACCGCTTCCTCTTGATATTCGGCACTTGTGCTTCCTGGTATGTTCACCATGGAATGGCTTAGGACCACATTTAGAAATGGCATGAGGCCACATGCCATCTTGGGCCCTTGCAATTTCATGGCTAGCGTATTGTCATGTATGTTTTTATTTGCCTGCAGCTATGTGTATATCAAGATGGCATGAGGCCTCATGCCAATTTTGTAAATGCGAAATTTCACGTGGGTGTCAATAGCATGTTTGAATAATGGCATATGGCCTCATGCTATTGAGGTTGTTTGGTATGTTATGATTTAGGCCATTCTCCAATCATTTTTTGTATGGTCTTAACTTCTTTTCTGCACTTTCAGAATGGCCTCCGCAAGTGCGACGCATGTTCCCTCCGTGGATCTTAAGAACCGTGCTACATGGATTCAGGCAAAGGTGTTTCTAAACAACCCCAAGGGGGAGGTGGTAGCTGAGGGCTTAGCCATAGTTGTCGATCCAAGAGATGCGGTTGCTAATCAAGAATTGGGCTAGGATAATATTGGAGTTGCGATTTTAGAGGTTGTTGACACAGAAGAAAATAGTCTGACTATTGGAAGCATTGTGTGGTGGAAATTGAGGCACTTAGTGTTTGAGAATGTGAAGGATTCACAATCAAACACCACTACAACTGATGACAGAACATCTCTTCATGGGAAAAGAAAGTACACCTTCCTAAAGCGCAGCCAAAGGGATCTGAGCAACGAACCGAAAAGGCAGAAAATGGCGATGGAGGTTCGAATGGTCTCAACAGTTGCTTGTTGCAAGAGGAGGTGCTGTCAACATGCTGATTGGGATGCTATTGAAGAGGAGAGAGCAAGATACAAGACATTGTCCTGGAAGGCAGCTCGCAATTTTGTGTATGAGGCATTACGGTCATCTGTTGATGCTTCAGAACATCAGGTGGGGGGCATGGTCTTCTAGAGGGGTTTGGTCTGCATGAAGGCATAGAGAATCATTTATGGAGTCCCTCGAACCACATTCTACAGAATCAAAACTGAGTTCAAGGAACAAAGGGTTCAACAGGCAGTCCATGGGAACGACGGTACGCACAAAACCAGGGGTCATGTTGTATATGGAGAGGCAATCTTCAAGAGGTTTGTTGAGACATGTAGCGAGCAGCAACCACATAAAACCCGCCTCTTGGAAGATGGAACACGAGACACCCAACGAGTTCTCCCTTCCATGTATACCAAGGGGGCCATATTGGAAGATGTGAATCGGGAACTCCAGAGTAATGGCTACAGGAAGCTGAGCCAATCTAGATTTAGTAGATTGTGGAGCAACAGGTTCAGGGATGTGAGTATAGGAAAGTACTCCAGCTTTTCAAAGTGTGACGAGTGCACTGCTATCAAAATGGCTTTGTCGAAGAATTTTTGCAGCGCTCAAGAGCGAGAGACGTTGGTTAGAAGGCGGCTCGACCACAACATCGAGCAGAGAAGCTGCAGGACTGCATATTATCATAACAGGATTCTCTCCATGGAGAGACCTGACTCTTACCTCTGCATCATCCATGACAAAATGGACCAAAAAAAGACGTGCTTACCTCGACTCAATCCTGCCCCCAAGGCAATCTCTTCATCCATGCAGCTGCCTGTGTCTCTGTTTGGCATAATCGCTCATGGGCATGGTGCCCATAACTATGGTAACTTCTTTGTACCTCTATGGGGTGGCGGGGGTGCAAACATGATGATTGCGTCCCTAGCAAAACACTTAAGGTCTCTGCAAAGTGCGCAGACTAAGCTGAACGGCCAACCCTTGCATAAGGCCCTTGTCGATCGAACCCCATACAGGGTTCAGCTGGAGGAGGAGCAAAGGCTTGCAGTATCGCGTGGGGCCCCATGCCATCCCAGTGAATATGTTGGCCGTCAGATTGTAGGGTTATCATGTGAGGCCTCATGCCATTCCGACGAGGCTGGTCGCCCGGTGAATGCACCGCCTCATCCAAACGAAGTAGAATCTCAAGGAAGTTCTTGTGGCCGATGTGGCCTTCCACCCCATTTTCTGCTCCAAACAAACAATGCTGGCAGTGAGAACAAAAACATGTACGTCTTTGCGTACTTGGCGATGCTTGTTGCCAAAGGCATATTTGAAACGGTTACACTTGGCTTTCTTATGGTTGGGCACACTCATGAAAACGTCGATGCCATGTTCAGTCACCTGGCAGAGTCCCTCCGGCGATCCAATGTCCTCACCCTCCCACAACTCTACGATGAATTCCAAAATTGCATCAAAGGCACTGTTGAAGCTGCACTTGTGACAGAGGTTCCAGACTTTAAGGGGTTTGTAAGAGGCTACATCAGGGACGGATCTGAAACACTGATTGGCCACTCCAAGCCTCTTCAGTTTCATTTCAGCATGCGTGACGGTGCTCCAGTGATGAGGTACAAGATGAGAGAATGGGACACAGTGTGGCTGCCAGTGGACGGCATTGAACTCTTCAAGAGAGATCCCATAACTGGGGAACCTATGATTCCTCAGGGTTCCCCACGGCCGATGCACCCGGATGGACTCAAAGACCAGGAAAGTATAGTGGCCGGGATTAGACAGCATATTGCCTTCTGGAAGAGGGGGTTGGTGTTTGGTGGAGAATCCTATTTTCAGAGGTGCAAGCCTTTGCTCGAATACTGGGAGAAGATTATATCTGCTATCCAAAATGGGCCGGTTGTATATGAAGAATTGGAAGAGTCCTTTTGGCCAGAACCCAGAGCACCAGATAGTAGCGGAACAATGTCCTCTGGAAATGCAGTGACAGATAATGATGTTGAGGATCACTATTGTGGGCAGAGGAACAAGAAGCCGGATTCAGCATTCAATCCAGTACAGGTCCGCAAAGGAATGGTCGTGCTTGTCAGACCCAGTAATAAAAAACAAATGATATGGGTGGGGCGCTGCATCACGGATGCAGAGGAGGACGTGGAAACTAACTCCTTCAATGTAACTGTGGAGTGGTTCAAGCCAAGTTCCGGATATACGAAGGATTGCCTAAAAAAGAGATAGGTGCTGAATCCAAGGGATCCCAGCATGAGCATATCGGTGGATAATGTTGTGCATGGTTGGATGCGGAAGCAGAGTGCCACCATCACCTTGCCAGACCATGCAAGAGATGCAGCAAGAGCATTCATAACCCGGGTTCAAGGTGAGATTCATTAATATTCCTTTACTAAGTTTCTAATGTATTTTATTTCAAGGTGAACAATCCGAATCTAAATCAGAGGAGGCGTGATGGCATGTGGCCTTACACCATTCCTAGGTTAGATGATACAAATAACAAGTATAAATTCTTAGTTGTTCTAGCAAATCTTACTTAAAGTTCAAGGTGAACAAGCCGAATATGAATTCATCGGATTGTTATAACAAATTGCGAGGTGATGGCATGAGGCGATACGCCATTTGAGAGTGGTAGCCATTCCTATATGAGGTGAGTGAAATATTTATTAGAAATACCTCATTCAATTGTGCACTTCTAAGTCTTGGTCCACTCAGTACTGTTTGCATGTTTTTATTTTAATTCTTTCTCTAAAATGTTATTTAGCATGTGGCTTCATGCCATTGCTCTCCACAATCATGCATTGAATTTTTCTATCCTTGCATAATACTTCTCCATATATATAGCATGTGTACACATGTGATATGGTTCATTAGGCCTGATATAGTGTGTGAGGTAAAACAAAGATGATGTGACATATGCATTTACCAATCACACGTGCATAAATCTAATAATATGGCGTGTGGCCCATATTAATGGCACATAAACCCATATTGTGGGCTTACGTGCTTTATGTACCATCATTCCCTTGCAGCGTGTGTGTTGGTTTCCTTTTATAACACAACAAACTCCATATTTTAGGGTGAAGAGCGTTCTCATGGCAAGCACAAAATCTGTAAGTGAGGCAGAAAAGGAGATAGAGAAGGAAATAGGTGAAGATGTAGAATATATAAGTCTTCCAAACTCCCCGTACTATACTCCAAGTGATCATTTTTCTGAACAAACGGCAATATTAACAACTATTGAGAACGCCCCAGTAATACCAGTCTGAGAAATAGAATGGCATGTGCCCTCAGGCCTTTTACTAAATCACCTTTGAAAGAAATGCAAGCCTCTATGTCGTAAAAAAAAGGTACTAGAGAAATTCCTTAATAATATGAATGTTATTTAGTTTCATGAAAATACACTAAGGGTCAAATGAGTTAAATGACTTCTCCAGACTAGCAATGCCTCTTGCTACACCTTCACAATTAGATTCGTTAGAAAAAGATAACATTGAATAATATCTAAATGTTCTCACCATTAAGTTATATGTCTGGCTAATAGGAATGACGTTTATCTTGGAAAGCTCACCACACGCTCAATGAACAAACAAATAGTGTGTGTGCGCATGCCATCGCTCTTCTTTAGCTTCAGATTCAGCTTGTTCACCTTGACAATGAGATTTATTATACAACCAGATGGACTCAGTCTAGACACAAAGTCACCGCGCTAGTCACCATGCCCCAGATATGTCTAGCCCCTGGACAAAAAACATATAATTTCACGTCATTTTCAAATACTTGAAAATTTGTATCTAGTCCCATTTTACTGAATAAATCCCACTTTAACGAAATAGAGCTTTCAGGCAGTTCCCAAGTACAAACCAAAACCCCCACCGGTCTTCAAGGGAGTGAACGACTATAAGGTGGTGGAGGATTGGTTTTATGATATGGAGGACTACTTCTGAGCGTTGCGATTACCAAGCTCGGAGAAGGTCCCATGTGCAAAACCATACTTGGCAGATAATGCCAAGTCTTGGTGGAAAACGACAGAGGCCAACGAAGGACCGGTGGCCACTTGGGACATGATGAAGGCGAGGATCCGCGTGACTTACGTTCCTCCGAATGCTACTCTGCATCTAAGAGACGAGTTGAGTAGGCTGAAGCAGACCGGAACCATTCAGGAGTATGTGAATGGGTTTATGGCAAAGAGGATACGTGTCACGGACATGGGAGATATGGATGCGTTCCATGCCTTCATATCGGGCTTGCACACCTGGGCTCGCGGCGAGGTGATGGTTTGGAACCTGACCAATTACAAAGAAGCGTTGGATGTAGCCATCAAGGTGCATTTCAACGATAATCTACGAAAGGGGAACACGACGGGGTCAGGGTCCACGTTTAGCAAAGAGGCCAAACCAAGGGGGACATTTAGCAAGGGGAAATTCAAGAAGAGTTTCTCTAAGAATGAGTCCTCGGGGTTTCGGAAAGGCAAATCTGGTGGCCAGCAAGAAAATACGTGGGGGAGTCAAGCAAAAAGAGACAAACCCATGGATAAAAAGGTCAAGTCATATAGCAACGTGGGAAACAACATATGCTACAATTGCGGTGAAGCGGGACACTTCTCGAGAGAATGTCCCTACCCGAAGAAGGCCAGAGCCAATATGGCCATTAAGTCGGGTGAAGTCCAAAATAAGGTATGTGATCTAGTCCTTAACTCAAAGTTACTCATTACACGAGCAACTTTGGTAGAGAGTCGTTCGCGACATCTACTAGCCCTTCGAGGGAAGCTCGGAAGTAGCTTTGTTAAGATCCTTATTGACACGGGTGCTTCAGATAATTTTGTGGCTGCAGACATAGTCCGGCAAGCCGGACTAACGGTGCAGCGGCTGGGCGAACCAAGGACTATAGAGTTTGTTCAAGGTAGCCAACGCACTGATGAGGTACTTCGACAAGCGAGAGTCGAAGTAGGGACTTGGGAAGTGGACATGGATTTCACCGTGTTGGACATGGCGGGATTTGATGTGATCTTCGGGATGGATTGGTTCAATCGGTTCGTGGTAGCCCTACATGGACAAGGTAGGAACCTTGTGGTACTAGCGAATGCCCAAGGAAGAAGATCCAGGGTGGAGGCCCAGAATCTAAAGGTAGGGCAATGCAAGGCCAAAGACTCGTGCTTAAACTTGGTGTCCACAAGAGGACAACTCACTAAAGGGACTAAGGCTGCATTCTTGTGCTTACTCTCGGTAGGGAGTGACAAAAAGACAGGAACGGAAGAAGTACCTTTAGTGATCCAGCGGGTGTTGGACCAATTCCGGGATACCATGCCAGAGGAGCTACTAGCGGGGTTGGCCCCCGCACGACCGATAGAACATAAGATTGAGCTGGTCGAGGGTGCTGAGGCGGTGGTTCGTCCCCCCTATCGTTTGAACGAAAAAGAACTCACGGAGCTCCAGCGCCAACTAGAGGAGTTGGTGGACAAACGGTATGTTAGGTTGAACAAGTCACCGTATGGGGCACTGGTGCTATTTGTGAAAAAGAAAGATGGATCTATGCGCATGTGCATAGACTACCAGTTGCTCAACAAGTATATAAAGAAGAACAAGTACCCTTTGCCAAGGATTGAGGACCTGTTCGATATGTTGGGAAAGGCAAAATACGTCTCGAGAATTGACCTAAGGTCAGGATACTACCAGATCAGGGTAGTGGAGGAAGATGTCGAGAAGACAACCTGTCGAACGAGGTATGGGAGCTTTGAGTTTCTGGTGATGCCCTTCGGGCTATGCAATGCGCCGGCAACGTTTTTGGCATTGATGAACCATATCTTTGTACCCTATCTGGATCACTTTGTTGTTGTCTATATTGACGACATCCTGATCTATAGCGAAACGCTAGAGGAGCATGCCAAACACTTGACGAAGGTGTTTGAGAAACTAAGGGAACACTAACTGTATGCTAAAGAGAGCAAATGTGACTTTGCTCAACAAGAGGTAAAGTTTCTCGGGCATGTGGTGGGCAAAGACGGGCTCAAGGTGGACCCTGAGAAGGTCCAAGTGATCCAGGATTGGGAGCGACCATCGAATGTACACGAGTTAAGGGCATTTCTTGGGGCTATGCAACTACTATCGAAAGTTTATCAGACACTATTCGAGAGTAGCCCTGCCCTTAACGGACCAAACGGGAAAAGGGAAGATGGTATGGACAGCGGAATGCGAGGCGGCATTCGTCCACCTCAAGGGGAAGTTGAGGAAGGCTCCCGTGTTGGTGTTACCAGACTTTGGTAAGGACTTTGAGGTAGAAGCAGATGCTTCAGACTTTGCGTTGGGTGCAATTTTGAAGCAAGACAACCATCCAGTAGCGTTCTTCTCGAAGAAGTTGGACAAGGCTCAACGGAAGTGGCCTGCCCATGAGAAGGAATTGTTTGCGGTGGTCAAGGCGCTCAAGGAGTGGCGACACTACCTTGGGAGACACTTCAAATTTTACATGGACAATGTGGCAATGAAACACTTCTTGTCACAGCCTGACCTAAGGGGAAAACAAGGTCGATTTTCGAAGATGGCACATTTCATACCCACCACAACGGAAGTGGATGCAGAAGGTGTGGTGAAGCTGTTCTTTGAACAAGTGGTTCGAGTGCGGGGAAGGCAGGAAGAGATTATCTCAGATCGAGATAAGATCTTCACCAGTAGGTTCTAGAGGACACTCCTAGAACAGTATCGCACCAAGTTGAAATTCAGCACAGCTTATCACCCGCAGACAGGTAATGGGTATTAAGTCAAGATTGATGGCACTAACACTTCTTGACAGACGAACAAACGGAAAGGGTGAATAGGCAGCTGGAGGATTATTTGCGATGCTATGTCTCGAGAGACCAAACCGACTGGGTAAGTCATTTGGGACTTGCGAAAATGTGTTATAACAACTCACCACATTCGAGCATCGGGGTGAGTCCATGGGAAGTCATTAATGGGCGAGCTATTGAAGGTCCTGTGGAACTCAACGTGGCCGAGTATCATGGAGAGTTACCCGCAGTGGAGGCATTCACGATGAAAAGACTCAACATTTGGAATCTAGTGAGGGATTCCTTGGAACAAGCTCAACAAAGGCAAACTAAGTATGCGAACCAGAAGCGCCGGGATGTGGAGTTCCAAGCTGGGGAGAAGGTGTGGTTGAACACCAAGAACCTCAGGCTACCAAATGGGATCAGCCGGAAGTTGACCCAAAGGTAAAAATGCATGTATTCCTGTAAATGAATTGATCTTGAGTTCCTTAAGCAGGTTCACGGGGCCTTACAAGATTGAGGCTCGAATCGGTAAAGTGGCTTACCATCTCCGACTTTCTCGAGAGATGGGGAAGATGCATCCTATGTTCCACGTGAACTTACTCAAGCCGTATTTTGAGGATCCACTTCGCAAGGACCAAGTAAGACCTTTACCTGAGGTTATCCAAGGGGAGGAGGAATATGAAGTCGAGGCCATCCTCAATGCGCGCAAGAGCAAGCGACAAGGACGCGAGGTGAGAGAGTTCCATGTGAAGTGGAAAGGATTTCCACACTGCGAAGCAACATGGGAACCGGAGGAGAACCTAGCGAACGCGCGAGATCTAGTGGAGGAATTTCTGCAAGGCAGAACTCTATGTACTTATGCAAAGTTCAATTAAAAGTATCAATTTGAGAAGTTGAGCAATGGCATATGTTGGGACCCGAAGGCGCGCCAAGGTGAGCTAATTAGCATGGGTTAGCTAGGTCGACCAGGCATAGGGAACTACGCCCGACTCCCTGCGGGGATGTCGAATCCGTAGACGTATTCTACGGAGGTTGGGTTTGAGTCCCAACCCCCTAGTATTCGAGTCCCAACCCCCTAGTAAAGCAAGGCTGGGTTCAAGTCCCGACCCCATACTAGGGCGTGGTGAGGTGAGGAGTATAGGGACACCTATATTCCGTTGTCATGGCTCTTGGCCGGGGAGGCTAACTTAGGCACACTGCTAAGTGGGGGGATGCCCCCGGAGACATGGTCAACAAGTCGTAGGATAAAATGAGACGTTCAATGTGAGCATCGAACTTCTTCTATGGGTGGTGGAGTTGTAAGGAACCAACTCGCCAAAGTGTCGTAGGCTAAAGGAACCCCGAAAGCATGACCAAAATGATAAAGAGTTCATCAGATGGAACTGAGTCTAAGATCGAGTCCAAGACCGACTCTGAAATCGAGTCCAAGACCGACTCTGAGATCGAGTTCGAGATAGAGTCCGGAATCGAGCCCGAGGCCGACTCGGAGACCGAGCTCAAGACCGAGTTCGAGATGGAGTCCGAGATCCGAAATCGGGTCCGAGACCGAGTCCGAGGTCAAGTCCGAGGTCGGGTCCAAGATCAGGTCTGAGATCGAGTCCGAGATCAAGTCCGAGACCGAATCCGAAGTCGGATCCAAGATGGAGTCTGAGATCGAGCCAGAGACTAAGTCCGAGTACTAATATGGGTCAAGGGGTGAAAGCCCAAAGCGTGTGTCTCCTAAGGGGGGGGGGGGGGGGGCTTCACGGGGGTTCCCAAAGTTTACTACGGATAGTGAGGTCCAGGAACCAGGAACCAGTTTTGAGGGAACTCTCCAGTGGGGCTTCCAAACTGACTTGAGGTTGGGATTGGGACCGAGGGGCCTTGGGTGGGAGTGAGCATGGACTTGGTTGGTGCTGGAGGGGCCATCCAAGGAAGTGCTCAAGAGCAGTTCCCACTCCCGAAAGGTAAACCGATTGCGGTGCTCTCGGCTCAGGTGGAGTGGTGCCCCACTTGAGTACCATGTGGCTCATTGGTCCTCGCCCTTCCTTCGGGATGGAAGTGGGGGGGTAGAGGTACCCATACCGGGCCGTTAGGCCACGGTGTTTCGCCCCGGCGTCCCGAAGCAAGTGTTGCACCCAAGACTTGGGATTTAGAGGGTCCCATGATCTAGTCTTGTGATACCAAGGGATGTTAGGAACCTGGAGGCTTGGTGTGTTTGGCTGCTTGTGCCTGCGGGGAGTGTAGCCGAACCTTAAGTCCAGTCTAACCCGGGGAGGGGGATTGGGAGAGATTGGGAATCCGTGGATGGATGGCTAACGCTCCATTCTTGTGTAATGAGTAGCTGAAACCAAGTAGGACCAAATAGGAGTTGGTACCATAGGCAGGAACCTTGGCAAGGGAACTTAGCAAAAGCCAAGGCAGTGTTGGACGGATAGACGAGGTAAGCTGGCAAATTGGAAAGGAAAAATTTGTGGCTTACAGTATAGTCCCTCTAACATAGAGACTCATTCGGCCACCTGAGGTGGTTTGCTCCCTTTTATTGGTTCAGTTCTCACTAAACCCATTAGAGACACCTTCTCTAACTCAATTCCACTACTCATTCTCGAGTAATCTCAGATTCCATTGACATAACCTTTGCACTTTGGAACTTTTAATTTTGACTTCTCAGAGTCAATTTCCTAGGTGTCTCCAACACCTTATATTGCACATGGTGCAATTCCACTTCCCCATCCTAGGAAGTTCTTTACTTGAGGGCATCATCATCCTCTCTTCGATATAATGCCACCTTTGGCACTAAGTTCCAGTTATTATAATTTGTGCTAGGGCTGCCCACGGCCCTATTATTTGGCTACCTTACTCCCCCTTGGAGCTTCCACTCTCGCTAAATCGGAGCGGTTGGGAATCCAGCCTTGGGAAAATATTGCCTTTCCCACAATCCGTTAGCACCCAACACTTTAGTGTTCTCGGCCTAACTTTGACATTTGGATTCTTTCCCCTAATTCCGATGGCTCTTTTCTTAGCCACTAGTCTTTTACTCCTATCCTTGATTGTTACACTCAGCAACATAGGATCGCTACCTCTATTTCTGAGGTATCCTTTCGGTTCCGTAGCTAAAACTCTTCTTTGCCAAGTCTGGAGGGTGTTCATCCTTAGTACGTCTCTTTAGCATCTTCTGTTGTGGGCTCTATCCACGGCCCAACTCTGTGACCCTCCCATGGGTCTCCTATAGAGACTACTTTCCTCAGACTCACTTTGCCATTGCATTGACATATCTCATTTCCCTAAGGTGTCCTTCTCACTTGGTCACCTTGACCAAGCCACATCATCATCAATAGTTCCAATCAATACTTTGAACTTGGAACTTTATCCCTTAACCTCACAAGGACCTTGTCCTTGTTTTGGCCATAAGATCACCTAGTGATTTAACCTTGGCACCTTAACAGGTTTGCCAATACCCAATAGCTTAAGGAGTGGTTCCTCAATTTGGGCATGCTCACCTTATAATCCCACACACTGGGATTACTGTTGCTACTTATGGGCCTCCATATGTCCATCACTAGCCTTGCCAAAATTCCATTTTTGGCTTTGTCCAAATCGGGTAGACGGATTCCTCCTGTCTCCACAACCTTGGACGTTTGGATAGCACCTCCTATCCATCATTCGCTAGGGACTTTATCCCTTGGGCCTTATCTATTGCCCTCGTGACACTAAACACCACCTCTTGGTGTTCTAGAGTGTTTAGGTGTCCCAATGATGGCCTCCGTGACAATAAGCATTTCCTTTTATGACATTGACTTACTATGTTGCAACATAAGCAATTTTTCCCTCATAAGGGTATATCTAACTTTTTTATCCCAATAAAAGGTTTTAGGTAGTTACCTTCTACCAATTTAACTAATTATTTTGCATCTTCTGCTTAGTTGCCTCATAGTCGTCAAGTCCTACAACTCATTGTTGTTGCTTCCACACTCCATCATTATTTGGGTCACCACACTTTAATCACATGCCTTCTAACTTAGGCTATGCCATTCCCATTTCCATTAGGATTCCTTTGGAAGGGGTTCTCATAAACCCGCCAACTTAACCTCAAGGCAGCATGCCTTGGCACATTCGATGTCTCCACACCATCGACTCTACGAGCCTACCTATATGACACTTCTTACTTGTGTCTAAGTCTTTTTGCCAAGACTAATATGGTTGTCTCTTATGCCAATTATCCATTAGCATTGCACCATAGAGTCCACGCACAACTTTGTGTCAAAGTTGTTTTCTTCTGGGAAACCCTTTCCCACGACTTTAGCATGGCACCTTCTGCCATCAATGAGATACCTACTGTTTTCATACTTGGATCTTAAGATCCTCCCCATCCTTCATGGGGCACCACACACCTCAATCTAAATGTTTTTACCAATCCTTTAGGATCATCCTTTGACTCTACTTGAGTCATCTAGCATTTTCGGACTTTGCCAATCCAATGACCCATAAGGTCCTATTTTTGAGGTGCCGCACATTGGAATACAACTTCATGTATTCATGTCCTTCTCCTAAGGACCATCTTTGCAAGTGTCACTCTAACACTTTATTATTTTCCGTTCTCTGTGGGCTACCTTTGCCCCTTTGTAAGCGACTAATTTTTCTATTCTACTTTAGTCACTTAACCACACCTCCGACCACTTGGAGGAGTCTCATTCACAACCTCCATAAGTCCAACTCAGGACTTGGGGCTTGCTAGCCCCGAGAATGGCATCCATGCCACTCAACCTTAGCACTTGGTCCAAGTGCTCCACGTGTCCGATCCCATGATCGACACCCCAAGGTACCACCGACGTATCAGCCCGTTACGCTAAGGCCATGCCCATTTACCTTGGTCACACTGGTGGTCCAACACCACATGCATTCCAATCCCGTCTCTCAAAGACTGGGTCATCCGTCCATGAGTGATCATCCTAAATCCACTCGTTAACATCCTTAAGATGCCTATAGACATGGGGAATAGCCTTCCCCAATATCTCTGTTCCAGTCCCCACCAAGTCCCTTTCTGTCCTTGGCTGTGTTCGCCAACACTGCTACTGGATCAAGGCCCACTGGCCCGACCACTAAGTCCCACTATCCTCTAGGACTTCCTCACTGTGTGACTGTGTCCTTGGTCACCACACCAGAGGGCTACCCCTCTTCCTTTCCACAGTCTGGGACTTCGGGACACCATTTCAGAACATCGTGGCCCTACGTGGGCCTTATGGTTACTCTCCCCACCTTCCGCCTTTGGGTGCTCTAGCCATGGGCTTAGAGCGAGGTTCCGTTGAGCCACGCCAGGTATCCAAGTAGGTAGTGCCACCCACACTTGGACTGGGAGCATCGGCCAGTCGATCTCCCGGGGGAACTAGAGCCGGCTCTTGAACACTTCACCAAGCTACCCCGCTTGTCGGTCCGTATTCACTCTAGTCTTGGACTTCCCAGTGGTCGGTTCATCACCCAACACTAGGTATGGCCTTCCTGGACCAAACTGGCCCTTCCTGGGCCAAACTGGCCCTTCCTGGCCAAACTGGCTCCACTGGGCTCCAACCCCCACACTCTCCCTACTATACTTTTGGAACCCCCCGCAGCCCCCCCCCCCTGGGGGACGATTGCTTTGGGCTTTCACCCAACTGCCTGTATTAGTATTCGGACTCGGACTCGGGCTCGAACTCGGACTCGGACTCGGTCTCGGTCCCGGTTTCGGACTCAGACTCGGTCTCGGCCTTGGTCTCGGTCTCGGTTTCGGGTCCATCTCGGACTCCATCTCGGGTCCATCTCGGACTCCATCTCGGGTTCATCTCGGACTCCATCTCGGACTCCATCTTGGACAAGCTCTATTTTGTTAAAGTGGGAATTGTCATTATCCCATTTGTAAAATAAGGTTTCCAAACCTTTATATAGTATATAAATATAACAAAATTCAACTGCATTGAGGCACATGCCATTTTATTTTAAACAAGGAAATGTCTACTCAATCACTTCTCCTCCCCCTGCCACTGCTTCACCTCTCTCTTCTCCTTGTCATCGTCGTCCAATTTCTTTCCATCCTTTTAATATTGGCTCAGTTGCTCCGAGTCTAGGTGGAGCCCAAGTCCCCATTCAATCTTTACTTTCCCCTTATTAATAAAAAAACTTCGTAAACTTCCAATAACATGCTGTAACACTTCTAGTATAATGCAAATCCTCTCAAAGAATTGTCTTTTAATATTAATACAATGGCATGGAACCCCATGCCATAATAAGTTACATTTTTAAATAAATACATGCCATCTTAGACTGTTATTTTTTGCCTCCAACGCCTATACAATAATCTTGGAATTTCATCACTCTCCACACTATCAGGATTTAAACCCAATAGTAATGCCATCTCTTCTCTAATACGTCCACGCTCATGTTCAGTGGTCGAAGAACCCATCCGGTTGAGCAGATTATGGAGATGTGGATAGTGCTTGGCTAGACAATATACATGCCATAAATGATGATTGGTGTCTGTCCGATCAAATGGCTTCTGATATACCATTCCATCTGCCATTTGGTTGATTTCTGCAGCCACCTCCTGGACTGGCCGGTTCTCTATCACCATCGCTTCAAGCCGTTTTGCAAGGTCCCCCAGAACATACGGTTTCTTCTCCCTAGTTTTCATACTGCAAGAGATGGGGTGCACTGCATATGTGTGCGTGTTCGCTGCAGTTTTAATCAGCGAGTCATCGATGATGAGGATTTCACTTGACCTAGCAGTCCGGTTCATCACTACAGCCTCTAGCTTGACGAAGATGGGCTTGCTACCCCTCACATGGACCATAGTCAAGCAATCCTCCTACGTTAGGAGAAAGTCAAATGGTAATATTACTCGCGTCTGATCGTGCATCATCTGTAGCAACGTTAATGCATTGTGGCGCATCATGGATGTCCAAACTCCCAATTGCAAATTGAACCCGGCCCTCTGTTTTAAGTGTCGCATGGTCATTATTAGATCCCGCAGTTTCTCCCCTGTGATTAATGTGAATCTGTCTCTTTTGACCAACTTGCGACTGCAGGCTTTGGAGGGTGCAGTGAGATTCAAGGACGAGCCACGCTCATGGGAGAAAAGGACACCGTTCAGATCAAAAACGATACAGTACCTTCGCCGTGACTCTGAAATGAAATGTGTCAGCATAAAAAATGGTACAAGTCAATTTTACCATCTACAATATTAGCGAATGGTGCTCCTGATGGTCGTTCAGAGGGTTTTGGTCGAGGAAACGTGAAGGGTGGAAATACTCTCCTCTGCAATGTGGGGTCAATCGCATCCGATGGCGTGTGGGCACATGCCATTTCAGCTGTAGACTCTGGTACAACTGGCTCAACAGTGGCATGGGGTGGTTCCGATGGCGTGTGATCACACGCCATTTCAGCTGGTGCCTCCGTTGGCAAAGTGGACATGACCGAACAGGCAGCAGGGGCAGTGTAGGGAGGTTCCAACGGCGCGTAGTCAGACGATTGGGCACACGTTGGAAATGAGGATACGACCGGCTCGGCGGCTGGGGCGGCCTCATGCGGGTCCAATGGCGCCTGGTCACCGTCAGTTGGATACGTGGACAAGATTGACTCAGTGGTATGGGTAGCATCAAGTGGAGCGTGGTCAGCTTGCTTGGCGTTGATATGGATAGTAACCTCCACCAGCTCTGATGACTCTTGCAGGCAAGTAGAGTCCACTGGCGGATCCATATGCATGTCCAAATATCTCTCTTCGATTGAGATGGTATCCTCCCTACTGGCTACTAAAAACAAACTCATTAGCACATTGAATCGACTATACTGTATTTACCATCAACTGCTATTGAGGAACTAGGACTGATATCACTTGGGCGCACTGCTGATTCTGAAGGATTGGACATACGTTTCGACCCTTGCTTGGCACTATCCTTCCTCGACACTAAAGGCTAGAGTTTGTATCTTAATTCAATTGAATAATCTCTACTTACCATTTCTTCTGCGACCTACATGGACAATGTTAGAAATGGTAAAAGGTTAGGAATGGATGTACTATTATTTACCTGATGGTTTGTCTTGTATGACCTTCCTCCGCTGCTCTTTGGCCACCTCAGGCTGGCCATCGTCGTCATCATCGTCATCGTCGTTATTGTGATCGTCACCATTGTGAGGACCATCCAAGTCCTCTTTGTCCTCCTCTTCTTCGTCCTCCTCTTCTTCGTCCTCCTCTTCTTTGTCCTCCTCTTCGTCCTTCTGCTCTTCCTGCTCATTATCTTTCTCTGGCTCCTCATCCCCCTCCTGCATTTCTTCCATAGGCTGCTCAGGCTGGATGGCTTGTTTTTCCAGGACCATCTTGGGAAAATCATCTGGCCGAGTCTCCATTTCAAAATACAAGACATCCATAGCCTGTTTTAGTGCGTGACCTAGGACCGTATCCTCACCCGACTGTCTTAACATGGTTTCTGCATGTTCTTGCACCCTTCGAAGACAACGAGATGAGAAAAATGTGGCCCTGACTTGAAAAGCATCCCTCATCCATTGTACCTCTCCATTGAGATTGGGGAAGGGGAGTCCGCCATAGGAATCTGAGTAAGAAGGTGGTGACTGGCTCCTTTCACTCAGCCCTTGATCTGCAATGAATGGCATGAGCACACACGCCATAACCGCGAGGCATTACCTATCATCTTTTCGTTGCCCTTCTTCCTTTTCGAATCAAACGCCTCTGATCCCGACGACTGTCCAACGTGCTTTCGCTTTTTATGACCACTGTCAGTTTGAGCTTGGCTGGTGCTTGCCTGTTTTGCCTTTGAAGAAGTGTCTCCTGCAAGGAATGGCATGAGACCACACGCCATTGCAAATATAATTTGTACCTCCTTTTTTCCTATTGCTTGTCTGTTTGTCCTTCTTCGACGCGCCACCAGTGCGCTTTTCAGTCCTCGTGTCTGAATATTCACAACGATCTATAATCAAAATGGCGTGAGGCCTCACGTGACCTTACCTTGTGCAGGTTGTGAGCTCGGCCTAACATCAGTAGCTGTTAACGCCGTTTCAGCATCTGGGGGTGGCCACGCTCCTGCATACAAAGCTTGTGAGATAACATTTAAACTTAAAGTGCGTACTCACCAGGTTCATAGAGAAGATACTGTTTTTCTTTGGCAACTGTAATTATATGCTCCATTGAAGTCACCTCTTCAATGGAGTTTGTCACCGCAACACACGGGACACCCTTGAGTAGTGCGGCTCGAAAGAATAGTCCGCCACAGTTGTACTCGACAACGCATTTGCCCTTGGAGTCACCCGCTATTGCGTTGAAGACCCAGCTGAGCATTTCCCATGCTGCACCTGGAGCTTTCTTTGGATTCGAAAGCTCCATAGCCGTCTTCAGTTCCTCAGGCACGGGTAAATTGATCTCCCTCAGATCAATTCGATCGGCCTTGTTGAACGAAGCTGGGAAGTCACTCCAGTCCCACTCTGTCACAGGACCAATAACAAGGGCGAGTGTGAAGATGCGGACATTCGTCGGTATCTTCTTCTTAGCCATTATCCCATGGATCTCCCGCATCTCCTTGCCTTTCAACCGAGCCTTCACCTCGTTCAAGGCCTTCCAGAACTTGTGATAGGATTCGGAGATCATATAGTGGACTGAAGATTCCACCTCCGCAAGTCCCACCATTAAGTCAATGATGGAGCTGACTTCGTCTGCATGAGTGATCTCCTTGTTTGTGAAGTCCATCACACAAAAGATGTTCTTGACCTGCTCATCTCCGCAGGAAACGATGCTCCTCCACCTCTGATCCTCATCCGAATTCACGTATACCCGGTAAGGTTCTCGATAGGCCTCTGTTGCGGGGTCGAGCTGTTTCTGAAGCCGGCGGTCGACATCCCTCTTAATGAAATTTGGATACTAATCCAACTTCTCAGCTTTACTTTTCGTGGCATCCCACAGCAGATCGATGAACTTGGGGGCCCCCTTCACGTAGTCGTCGATGTCTTCATTTGACAACTTCAGCTCTTCCATCATCTCTTGCGTGGTGTCGATGCTCACCCTCTCCACGGCCACTTGCTCGAAGATCCAATCCTTCAATAGCGCACGAGCTCTCAGAGTCGTGCACAAGTCCTCGTATGTCACAATATGGCCGGGAGTCATTTTGGTCTTGTTGAAGACTACCTCACCACGTAGAAGAGCATTAGCCACTGTCAGAAGGTCGTCGTCGTCTAGAGACCGCAAGAAACGCAAGGCCTTGAGCTTCAAATCATTGGGCTTCCGGCCGTCCTCCACACCCATTGAGTTTAGCAACTCCCCATCATGGTACCTCCTCAGCACATCTACCCATTTGTCAAAAACAACTTTTGTCGCGAGTAGAATGTTATGGATGCTGAGTGTGTCATTGACCCCCAGTGTTTTCGAGAGAAGACTCGAGAATTCCTGCAATGGAAATGGCGTGAGGCCACATGCTATGCCACATGCAACAAGGCTTACCTGCCAGGCGCTAGTTGCTAGTGCACGTCCTTGTCCTGGTTTTTGTGGCTTCTTCAGTTGAACCCAGAGCTTCTGTGTTCGTGCCAATGTCTCATGCAGACCCGATTTGTAGCATGTTTCTTGCTTGACATTCTGCGCGTGGGAGATGTATATGATAGATCAGAGGGGCGAGTTGCCTTTTATCAGGCGGACAACTCTTGTCTTGAAGACTTTCTTCACCTCCTCGCCCACCATAATATCCACAACTATCTGTTGCATCGCCAAGCTAGAATGCTGCCCGGAGATGGCATAGAACCGGATGTTCTGATCGTCCAACACCTTCCTATTGATCAAGTCTGGAAACCTCGTCTCGCCCTTCATTGTTCGGTAGTAGGGGATCACGTCTGCGATGTCGGGTGTTACTGGACTTGCCAGCATCTTCTGCTTCAGTTTCTCCACCCACTCATCAGATACTAGCATGTGGTTGTATTTGCTTTGGATGTCGATACGGCTCACGTCGATTGTATATACTTTGTTGGAATAGTAACAAGTACTATTATCTGCGACGATTTTTGCTGCCTCTTCTTGCTCTTTCTGCTCTTTGCAGCTCTTCTTTTTGGTGGGTGTAGTGTTCGAACCCGAGGCAATGGCATCACCGAGTAGCTTCTTTTTTGGAGCAGCAGAGTCGGACGTCGGCTTGAGCTTGACCACCCTTTTCTGCTTCGGGGTAGTTTCCAAATCGACCCCCTTCCCCTTCGCTTCGCAAACTGGAGGCACTCTCAACGGCTCAATGTTGGAATATAGTTTTTGAACATCGCCATAGGTGAGGTCCGTGGATTCCATGTGATCTTCATAGACCCGCAGCGTCTTTGAAATTGTGGGCCTCCTGGACAACCTCTCCCTAGCTCCCTCTAGGAATTCCTCATAGCCGCTGCCCTCCTCCGGGAAGCCGCTAGGATGTGCAAGGTGGATCTTGAAGGCGGACGCTGTCTCTACCACAAGTGCCAGTCCATATTCTTGCATGGAACTGCATGGAGTGTCTATCACTTGGATGAGGATCCCCATGCATTCTTTTCTCCCATTATCTGTGTTGTACAGCCTCAAATCCTCGCCTTCCATCCCGAAAGTCCAACTGGTGAGCTCCTCCCCCTTCTCTGCATCCACATTGACAGTGGCTGGAAGAAGAACGCAATTCCTCGCCTGTTCAGAAATGCACAACAATTAAAGCTGACAGATGAAAAGCTAGCAGCTGGAAATAACGTGAGGCCACACGCCATTCACCACTGCATCAGATGTCTTGAGGCTGCATCCTAAGATGGCGTGAGGCTACACGCCATCTGTAACCGGACTGCACTCGAGAGCCCAATCGGTGCATGCCAATGTTGCTACTGAATGGCATGTGGCCTCATGCCATTTTCTACTTGGCCTAAAAGACTTACCATTTGAAGCCGAATGGAGGCCGTGACAATCGAGGCCGGACTCGTTGGCGAATGTGCACTATGTGTGCAGTAGATCGTAGCAGCAAGGCTACTCTGCCACTTACAGTTGGAGAGTGGTGCTGAAATCTCCCGGGACGCCAAGTGGGCTGCGTGTGGGTGGCAGAGTGGGCGGCGGAGTTGGCGGCGAAGTTACAAACTGGGTGTGTCTTGAAGTGGACGCCGATGCACATGAGCGCGATGCGAGCGCGAGTGTGATGCAAGCGCGAGTGGACGCCGATGCACACGAGAAACCTGTAGAGCGCGAATGTGAGCGTGATCGCGAGTGGGAGCGCGATGCGAGCGCGAGTGTGATGCGAGCGCGAGCGCGAGTGTGATGCGAGCGCGAGCGCGAGTACTCAGCAAAATGCAAAACCTAACCTCACACGCGCGAAATGTCACAACGGTTGGTAATCCCGCCGCATCATCATTCCTCGGACTTGGGCGCCACCATTAATTTCTGGATTGCCGCGCGCATGCAAGCACGCAAAATCCAAAAGAAATCCGCAACGTCATCATTCCTCGGACTGCATGCACGCGAAATCCAAAAGAAAGATCATGATTGGGATATCATTTAATACCCTCGCTATATTTATACCATGCATGATTGGATATTCCAAAGCATCTTGTATTTCCAAAAATGGCAGATGTTCAGCTAAATAAAGAAATTCTATCTGTTTCTATTTTTCTCTCAAATCAATATTATAGCGTGTGGGCTCATGCAATTTTGAACCAAAGAAACCCAAAAAACGTTGGACCCAAAATATTTTGAAAAAACCTAAAAAACCCTAAACATTTTAAACCCAAAAATCCAGGCGTCCTGTGGCGTTATTCTTTGAATGGCGTGTGGGCGCATGCCATTTTCAGGGCCAAATGCTGAATGGAGAAAAATTCCCTTTCAGTGCAAATGCTGCAAGAGGCAGATGCCGAGCACAAAGGACTGTAACTACCTCACATGACACAGATAAACTTTTCTCTATTTGGCAAAGATAAACTTTATAGCGTGTGGGCTCATGCAATTTTGAACCCAAAAAATGCACCAAAAAATTCTCGGCGCCATCTGGCGTTATCTCTTGAATGGCGTGGGGCTGCATGCCATTTTCAGGGGCACATAGGAGTATATTCCTAGAATATTCTGATATGCGCGAGATTTTTTTGAGTTTTCTGGACCGTTATTTTGCTCCAAGATTCTACAGTTTGGTGTGCATTGACCTTTCCATCGACACTGCAAAGGGACATCAAAATCAGATGTGGGATCACAAGAAACCAACTTCACTAACTCTGGTTTCACCAAGATCTACGTAAGGAGTTATGAAATGAAAGGACCCTCTCTATTAAAATGTGTTTATGGTCCTGACATATCAAAGGATTTTGCATCAAGTTCTGTATTTGCATGTTTATCAAGCTACTGAATTGCTAAACCCTAAACCCTAAACATGTGGCAAATGCTGCGTGAAGAAAGATGCCCTTTCTGGGCAAATGCTGTAAGAGGCAGATGCCGAGCAGTTACACGGCGAATAATCTTGGCGCGGATCGCTGATATGGCATGGCAAAGTTCGAATCACTGACATGGCACAGCTGGATCGAGGCAAGGACATGATGTGACAAAGTTCAACCTCCGACAGCAAAGTCTAGAAGCTACTCAGTTTGAAATTTGTCAGAGGAATCATAAGATCTGGTTTGTCAGAGGATTTGATGTGACGTTCAAGCGTGTGTTATTTTTGAATTCTCGAACTCATTCCTAGGTCTATCATTTTTGTGCGCCGTGTTCTTGGTTCTGCTGAGCGCAGTGAGTGCTGCTTGTGTAAGCGGTGTTGTGGGCTGTGGTTTATGCGTCTACGAGCGGTTCCGGCATTGCGAGCGCCATTGCGAGCGGCAGTTTATGCGAGTGGTAGTTTGTGCGAGCGGCGCTACGAGCAATTGCGGTGTTGCGAGCGGCGCTACGAGTAGTTGCGGTGTTGTGAGCGGCACTGTCTTTGGTGTGGCTACCGCTTCCTCTTGATATTCGGCACTTGTGCTTCCTGGTATGTTCACCATGGAATGGCTTAGGACCACATTTAGAAATGGCATGAGGCAACATGCCATCTTGGGCCCTTGCAATTTCATGGCTAGCGTATTGTCATGTATGTTTTTACTTGCCTGCAGCTGTGTGTATATCAAGATGGCATGAGGCCTCATGCCAATTTTGTAAATGCGAAATTTCACGTGGGTGTCAATAGCATGTTTGAATAATGGCATATGGCCTCATGCTATTGAGGTTGTTTGGTATGTTATGATTTAGGCCATTCTCCAATCATTTTTTGTATGGTCTTAACTTCTTTTCTGCACTTTCAGAATGGCCTCCGCAAGTGCGACGCATGTTCCCTCCGTGGATCTTAAGAACCGTGCTACATGGATTCAGGCAAAGGTGTTTCTAAACAACCC
Organism: Selaginella moellendorffii; assembly: GCF_000143415.4. Lineage (NCBI taxonomy): Eukaryota > Viridiplantae > Streptophyta > Lycopodiopsida > Selaginellales > Selaginellaceae > Selaginella > Selaginella moellendorffii. Next base: position 1,175,164 of record NW_003314319.1, read on the forward strand.
CAAGGGGGAGGTGGTAGCTGAGGGCTTAGCCATAGTTGTCGATCCAAGAGATGCGGTTGCTAATCAAGAATTGGGCTAGGATAATATTGGAGTTGCGATTTTAGAGGTTGTTGACACAGAAGAAAATAGTCTGACTATTGGAAGCATTGTGTGGTGGAAATTGAGGCACTTAGTGTTTGAGAATGTGAAGGATTCACAATCAAACACCACTACAACTGATGACAGAACATCTCTTCATGGGAAAAGAAAGTACACCTTCCTAAAGCGCAGCCAAAGGGATCTGAGCAACGAACCGAAAAGGCAGAAAATGGCGATGGAGGTTCGAATGGTCTCAACAGTTGCTTGTTGCAAGAGGAGGTGCTGTCAACATGCTGATTGGGATGCTATTGAAGAGGAGAGAGCAAGATACAAGACATTGTCCTGGAAGGCAGCTCGCAATTTTGTGTATGAGGCATTACGGTCATCTGTTGATGCTTCAGAACATCAGGTGGGGGGCATGGTCTTCTAGAGGGGTTTGGTCTGCATGAAGGCATAGAGAATCATTTATGGAGTCCCTCGAACCACATTCTACAGAATCAAAACTGAGTTCAAGGAACAAAGGGTTCAACAGGCAGTCCATGGGAACGACGGTACGCACAAAACCAGGGGTCATGTTGTATATGGAGAGGCAATCTTCAAGAGGTTTGTCGAGACATGTAGCGAGCAGCAACCACATAAAACCCGCCTCTTGGAAGATGGAACACGAGACACCCAACGAGTTCTCCCTTCCATGTATACCAAGGGGGCCATATTGGAAGATGTGAATCGGGAACTCCAGAGTAATGGCTACAGGAAGCTGAGCCAATCTAGATTTAGTAGATTGTGGAGCAACAGGTTCAGGGATGTGAGTATAGGAAAGTACTCCAGCTTTTCAAAGTGTGACGAGTGCACTGCTATCAAAATGGCTTTGTACCTCTATGGGGTGGCGGGGGTGCAAACATGATGATTGCGTCCCTAGCAAAACACTTAAGGTCTCTGCAAAGTGCGCAGACTGAGCTGAACAGCCAACCCTTGCATAAGGCCCTTGTCGATCGAACCCCATACAGGGTTCAGCTGGAGGAGGAGCAAAGGCTTGCAGTATCGCGTGGGGCCCCATGCCATCCCAGTGAATATGTTGGCCATCAGATTGTAGGGTTATCACGTGAGGCCTCATGCCATTCCGACGAGGCTGGTCGCCCGGTGAATGCACAGCCTCATCCAAACGAAGTAGAATCTCAAGGAAGTTCTTGCGGCCGATGTGGCCTTCCACCCCATCTTCTGCTCCAAACAGACAATGCTGGCAGTGAGAACAAAAACATGTACGTCTTTGCGTACTTGGCGATGCTTGTTGCCAAAGGCATATTTGAAACGGTTACACTTGGCTTTCTCATGGTTGGGCACACTCATGAAGACGTCGATGCCATGTTCAGTCACCTGGCAGAGTCCCTCCGGCGATCCAATGTCCTCACCCTCCCACAACTCTACGATGAATTCCAAAATTGCATCAAAGGCACTGTTGAAGCTGCACTTGTGACAGAGGTTCCAGACTTTAAGGGGTTTGTAAGAGGCTACATCAGGGACGGATCCGAAACGCTGATTGGCCACTCCAAGCCTCTTCAGTTTCATTTCAGCATGTGTGACGGTGCTCCAGTGATGAGGTACAAGATGAGAGAATGGGACACAGTGTGGCTGCCAGTGGACGGCATTGAACTCTTCAAGAGAGATCCCATAACTGGGGAACCTATGATTCCTCAGGGTTCCCCACGTCCGATACACCCGGATGGACTCAAAGACCAGGAAAGTATAGTGGCCGGGATTAGACAGCATATTGCCTTCTGGAAGAGGGGGTTGGTGTTTGGTGGAGAATCCTATTTTCAGAGGTGCAAGCCTTTGCTCGAATACTGGGAGAAGATTATATCTGCTATCCAAAATGGGCCGGTTGTATATGAAGAATTGGAAGAGTCCTTTTGGCCAGAACCCAGAGCACCAGATAGTAGCGGAACAATGTCCTCTAGAAATGCAGTGACAGATAACGATGTTGAGGATCACTATTGTGGGCCGAGGAACAAGAAGCCGGATTCAGCATTCAATCCAGTACAGGTCTACAAAGGAATGGTCGTGCTTGTCAGACCCAGTAATAAAAAACAAATGATATGGGTGGGGCGTTGCATCACTGATGCAGAGGAGGACGCAGAAACTAACTCCTTTAATGTAACTGTGGAGTGGTTCAAGCCAAGTTCCGGATATACGAAGGATTGCCTAGAAAAGAGATGGGTGCTGAATCCAAGGGATCCCAGCATGAGCATATCGGTGGATAATGTTGTGCATGGTTGGATGCGGAAGCAGAGTGCCACCATCACCTTGCTAGACCATGCAAGAGATGCAGCAAAAGCATTCATAACCCGGGTTCAAGGTGAGATTCATGAATATTCCTTTACTAAGTTTCTAATGTATTTTATTTCAAGGTGAACAATCCGAATCTGAATCAGAGGAGGCGTGATGGCATGTGGCCTTATGGTGAGATGATACAAATAACAAGTATAATTCTTAGTTGTTCTAGCAAATCTTACTTAAAGTTCAAGGTGAACAAGCCGAATATGAATTCATCAAATTGTTATAACAA
>NW_003314319.1:1178013-1179682 GCF_000143415.4 Selaginella moellendorffii
GCATTGAATTTCTATCCTTGCATAATACTTCTCCATATATATAGCATGTGCGCACATATGATATGGTTCATTAGGCCTGATATAGTGTGTGAGGTAAAACAAAGATGATGTGACATATGCATTTACCAATCACACGTGCATAAATCTAATAATATGGCGTGTGGCCCATATTAATGGCACATAAACCCATATTGTGGGCTTACGTGCTTTATGTACCATCATTCCCTTGCAGCGTGTGTGTTGGTTTCCTTTTATAACACAACGAACTCCATATTTTAGGGTGAAGAGCGTTCTCATGGCAAGCACAAAATCTGTAAATGAGGCAGAAAAGGAGACGGAGAAGGAGATAGGTGAAGATGTAGAATATATAAGTCTTCCAAACTCCCCGTACTATACTCCAGGTGATCATTTTTCTGAACAAACGGCAACATTAACAACTATCGAGAACGCCCCAGTAACGTCAGAGACAACAATCCAAAGCAAAACAACTGACCCGGAGAAGGATGATAGTACCGCTGAGAGTACCAAAAAGGAGGTGTCCACTAGCGCTTAGGCTTATAATGGCGTGTGCCCTCATGCCATTTACTTGATCACCAAATACCTTTTTCCCTTTGCACTAGTATATCTTAATACCGGTCTGAGAAATAGAATGGCATGTGCCCTCAGGCCTTTTACTAAATCACCTTTGAAAGAAATGCAAGCTTCTATGTCGTAAAAAAAAGGTACTAGAGAAATTCCTTAATAATATGAATGTTATTTAGTTTCATGAAAATACACTAAGGGTCAAATGAATTAAATGACTTCTCCAGACTAGCAATGCCTCTTGCTACACCTTCACAATTAGATTCGTTAGAAAAAGATAACATTGAATAATATCTAAATGTTCTCACCATTAAGTTATATGTCTGGCTAATAGGAATGACGTTCATCTTGGAAAGCTCACCACACGCTCAATGAACAAACAAATAGTGTGTGCGCGCATGCCATCGCTCTTCTTTAGCTTCAGATTCGGCTTGTTCACCTTGACAATGAGATTTATTATACAACCAGATGGACTCAGTCTGGACATAAAGTCACCGCGCTAGTCACCATGCCCCAGATATGTCTAGCCCCTGGACAAAAAACATATAATTTCACGTCATTTTCAAATACTTGAAAATTTGTACCTAGTCCCATTTTACTGAATAAATCCAACTTTAACGAAATAGAGCATGGACTCCATCTCGGGTCCTTCTCGGACTCCACTTCAGACTCCACTTTGGACTCCAACTCGGGTCCATCTCAGACTCCACTTCGGACTCCACTTCGGACCCCAACTCGGGTCCATCTCGGACACATCCACGTGTCATGTGTTGGTCCTTTTTGGGTCCCCTTTTGGAGCCTCGCTTATTGCTCGCTTCGTGCTCATTCCTCGAGCACTTCATTGGGAGTTCCACTCCCGCTCTTGACTTTTCAAGTTAGAGCTTTTGGTCCAAACGTGTTACACTCGTTTGGCTCTCGCTTCAGCCACTACCATGTGGCGCCCTTCCAGCTCCACTTTGGGGCCTAGGGATTTTGTGTCTCACAATGGAGTCCGAGATGGACCTGAGATGGACCCAAGATGGACCCGAGATGGAGTCTGTGATGGACCAGAGATGGACCTGAGATGGAGTCCGAGATGGACCCAAGA
>NW_003314319.1:1182360-1190795 GCF_000143415.4 Selaginella moellendorffii
ACCCTCTGTTGGTTGATGGGATGACCCACTGGGAAGTCCAAGGCTAGAGTCAATATGGACTGATAAGTGGGGTAGCTTGGTGAAGTGTTCAAGAGCCGGCTCTAGTTCCTCCGGGAGATCGACTGACTGATGCTCCCAGTCCAAGTGTGGGTGGCACTACCTACTTGGATACCAGGCGTGGCTCAATGGAACCTCGCTCTAAGCCCATGGCTAGAGCACCCAAAAGCAGAAGGCGGGGAGAGTACCCATGAGGCCCGCGTAGGGCCACAGTGTTCCGAAATGGTGTCCAAAGTCCCAAACTATGGAAAGGAAGAGGAGTAGCCCTTTGGTGTGGTGACCAAGGACACAATCACACGGTGAGGAAGTCCTAGAGGATAGTGGGACTTAGTGGTCGGGCCGGTGGGCCTTGATCCAATGGTGGTGTTGGCGAACACAGCCAAGGACAAAAAGGGACTTGGTGAGGACCGGAACGGAGATATTGGGGAAGGCTATTCCCCATGTCTGTAGGCATCCTAAGGATGTTAAGGAGTGGATCTGGGATGATCACTCATGGCCATGGTGTTCTGAAATCCTAGACTGTGGAAAGGAAGGAGACTCCTCCAAGTGGTCAGAGGTGTGGTTAAGTGACTAAATTAGAATTGAAAATTTAGTCACTTAAATCTACTTCAAATACCAAATCATGCATTTTCATGGACAATCCATCTACTAGTTTTTTTTTTCTCAATTGGTTCTAAAACTATTAAGGCACTAATTTAATTAGTATTTGAAGGAACAAAAACTAATGAAATGATGTTCCAAAATGACAAAGCAACAATGATCAGTGATAAAACCACCTGTTTCCTTTAAAGGAGTAGCTTGCACTACCCTAGCTTTTCAATTTTTATTTCTACAAATGTACCAAGTGTTAAATAATTATACTCCCACAATATACATATTATTGTTTGGAATCAACTCCCCTAAGTTGTTGTAGGCGAAAAGATTCCAAAATCAAAACTAGAACAATAAAAAGCTCATCAGATAAGATTGAGACTAAGTTTGAAACTGAGTCTAAGATTTGATATTTTCAAGACCGAGTTCAAAACCGAGTTTGAAATTCAAGTCCAAGATCAAATTCGAGACTGAATCCAAGGTTAAATCCGAGGTCGAGTCTGAGATTGAGTATGAGATTGAGTTTGAGACCAAATTTGAAGTACATTAAAGAGAGCAAGTGTGACTTTGTTAAGATGGAGAGCATAGTTTAGAGCATTAGGAATATTTTGATTCCTAAAATGTTCCCCTATCGAGAGCAAAGGCAAAGAGGGTATTTAGGGTAATTGGAAAGAGCTTATGGAGGCTTTCAGAGCTAGAATTAGAGATGTTAGGAAAAAGCCCTCAGCTCCTAACAAATGGTGAACTTAGTATGACAAGTTAGTTTAGCTTTCTTTGGAGAATAAGAGAATTTTCTGGATGGATAGAGAGATTTTGGAGTTTTAGTGGCTAGATTCATGTTTGGGGGATCTCTAGCACTAATAAAAGCTCCCCTTACACGAATTTAAAACACAGACTCATAGATCTAGAGTTCTTGGTGTTGTTTTTCCACTTCACTTTATTTCACTCGATTTTGAAGAGATTTCTAATGATAGAAGCATTCACTTTGGTTGTGCCTTATTTGAGTCAAAGCAACTTCTCCTCCTCTTTCTAGAGAGTTAAAGAACACTTGATTTGGTGGAGAATTAAACTGCATGCAAGCATTTTTCTTTCACAATTTACTCTTGTCTTCACAGTTTATTTTTAGAGGTTTAAACTTGAGATTTTAGCATGGATTTGGAGAATTGCATGAGTGGGCATTTAGATCTGGTCATGAGGATTCCAAAAAGTGCTTTCTTGATGAGTGGAGTTTAAAAAGTGGGGAGATTTTTCATTTTCTCTTGCTCCTTTTTTTCTTCTCTTTTTACAATTAAGTTCTAAAACTCTAACAATAAGATTTCCTGAGTGTTTTGTGAAATTTCTTTCTTGAGTTTCTCCCTTTGCTTTTTAGCTTTCATTAAAGTCCTTTCTTGCAAGGGAATTTGCAAAGAATCATGAGTTTTGGTGCTATTTTTATTACATATTACACAGTTGTGATTTTAAAGGGATTATTCTTTCTAGTTTCAACATCACTTTCATCTTTCTTGAGTGTTTTGGATAAATCCTCACCAGATCTTTTTATTAATGGCAATATAAAAAGTTTGAAACAATTTCCCACTTGTTCATTTATTTTGAGTACAAGGAGTGGTTTCAGTTGTTTTCGCTCAATTTTGGGCAATTTTAGCCAAATTTTTTTTTTATGGCTATGTAGATGGCATCAAGGGTTTTCTGATGCACTATTGCTCATGCTTTTTGGCACTCTAGAGATTGAGATATTCACGTTTTTTGTCTTTGCAAACTTGTGAATGTTGGTGAGTGATAATGTTTAGGGTTCTCCTTAAATTCTCTAGCCATTTTTTTTTGTTATGAGATCTTTGCATTAGATTTAGAGCATTCCAAAAGCCAAGAAGTTTTCACTCTTTAGGAGCATTTGTTACATGTAGTGACTGCATTATTTTATGCCCGTTTATAGTAGATCCATACATATTTGATGCTTGCATATTATTAGCAATATTCCTTAGGTTTAACAGTCATTATCCGCATATCTATTATAAGCTATATTATCAAATGGCTCTCTCAGCTGAGGAGGATTCAGAGTCTTTGGCAAATAACAAGTTTGAGCATCCATTATTATAGTAGTTCCTCCTGTAATCCATATTGTGCAACATGGGATGGACTTGCCTTACTTATTAGGCAATGGGGACATCTTGGCCAAGATACACATTCTTCAGTTTGAGCAATATTATGCATCAAATGACATTGGTGATGATGATCATAAGCTTCGAGACTTCTCTCAATCGCTTACTAGCTGAGCAACAGCATGGGCAGAGACTCTTTTTGGAGGCAGATATGGTGGACTACACCACATTCAAGACCTTATTCAAATCACATTTTGATTAGCAGTGGCCGGCAAATTGTTTATTTATGGACTTGTTTGCCTTTCAACAAAGAGCTAGTGAGTCAGTGCTAAAGTATATGATGCATTTTAGTGCCTATAGAAAGAGTGTGTGGAGCAGCAGGTGATCACCAATGAGCCTCATAGTATCACGGCATTCATCTCTAGACTCAAGAGGAATTTCTAACACAAGATGCTCAAGAGGTAATTTTGGATATGTCATGAGACTTTTGCAACTGCTGAGACTTTAGAGTGTGATCTTCTCTAGGAGCTTAGTATCTCCAAGGTTGAGGGAGCTTCATATGCAGCTATCTCTCATATAACTACTGCTCCTGCTCTTGCTGATGACAAATTTCCTACAGTGATTAAGAAGGCTTTGATAGAGCTTGTAGGGTACAAGGAGATCATCTAATAACAATAGCAAATGCAAGAGAAAATCTTTCAAGAGCTCCATACTTACCACTTACAGTAGGCTGAGAAGCCACAATGTGCTCCACACTCTTGGTATTTGTGAGACACAAAATCCATAGGCCCCAAAGTGGAGCTGAAAGGGTGCCACGTGGTAGTGGCCAAAGTGAAAGCTAAACGATCGTAACACGTTTGGACTAAAAGCTTCGACTTGAAAAGGTCAAGAGTGGGAGTGGAACTCCCAACGAAGTGCTCGAGGAACAAGCACGAGGCGAGCCATGAGTGAGTCTCTAGAAAAGGAGACACAAAAGGACCAAAACATGATACGTGGAAGAGTCTGAGATGGACCCGAGATGGGATCCGAGATGGACCCGAGATGGAGTCCAAGATGGAGTCCGAGATGGAGTACGAGATGGAGTCCAAGATGGAGTACGAGATGGACCCGAGATGGAGTCCGAGATGGACCCGAGATGGAGTTCGAGATGGAGTCCGAGACCGGGACCGAGACCGGGACCGAGATCGAGATCAGGACCGAGGCCGAGACCGAGACCGAGGCCGAGTCTGAGTCCGAGTCTGAGTCCGAGTCCGAGTCCAAGTTCAAGTCTAAGAGGGTGAAAACCCAAAGTGTTCGTCTCCCAGACCCTAGGGGATTTGGTGAGCTCCAAAAGTATAATAACGGGGAGGACTGCAGTGGAGCCAGTTGGGCTAGGAAAGGCCAATTTGGCCCAAAAAGGCTGTACCCAGTGTTGGGTGATGAGCTGCCCACTGGGAAGTCCAAGACTAGAGTGAACACGGACCAAAAAGTGGGGTAGCTTGGTGAAGTGTTCAAGAGCCAGCTCTAGTTCCCCCGGGAGGTCGACTGGCCGATGCTCCCAGTCCAAGTGTGGGTGGCACTACCTACTTGGATACCTGGCATGGCTCAACAGAACCTAACTCTAAGCCCATGGCTAGAGCACTTAAAGGCGAAAGGAGGGGAGAGTACCCATGAGGCTTGCGTAAGGCCAGCGGTGTTCCGAAATGTTGTCCCAAAGTCCCAAATGGTGAAAGGGAAGAGGAGCAGTCCTCTAGTGCAGTGACCAAGGATACGGTCACATGGTGAAGAAGTCCCAAAGGATAGTGGGACTTAGAGGTTGAGCCTGCGGGCCTTGATCTAGTGGTAGTGTTGGCGAACACGACCATGGACAGAAAGGGACTTGGTGGGGATTGGAAAAGAGTTGTCAGGGAAGGCTATTCCCCATGTCTGCGGGCATCCTAAGGATGTTAAGGAGTAAATCTGGGATGATCACTCACGGACGGATGGCCCAGTCTTTGAGAGACGGGACTATGATGCAGGTGGCGTTAAACCACCGGTGTGACCAAGGTGAATGGGCATGGCCTTAGCGTAATGGGCCGATATGTTAGTGGTGCCTTGGGGTGTCAGTCATGGGATCAGACACGTGGAGCACTTGGACCAAGTGCAAAGGTTGAGTGGCATGGATGCCATTTTCGGGGCTAGCAAGCCCCAAGTCCTAACTGGGACTTACGGAGGTTGTGAATGAGACTCCTCCAAGTGGTCAGAGGTGCGGTTAAGTGACTAAAGTAAAATGGAAAAATTAGTCGCTTACAACTTGGTATCGGAGCTGTTCCTTAGTCTGACTCTTATTGGTGGCCAAGTATATCAACACTTGTATTGAAATTGGAAAGTCCTAGGTATGGACCTATCGTCGAGGAGTAGCATGTCGAGAGGACAAGGCTCTCCACTCGAGTTCATACGTGAACTTGTGCATGATGTGGTGGATGGATAAGGGCCAATAAAGGAACGACTTTGGGATCTTAGGAATAATATGAGGTCAAATACGGAAGAGGATACAAGTCCTTGAAATGGTAGCCGGGGCTACCTCTAATAAATGCTGGAACAACCCAAGGAGTTGGGGGTGTACTTAGAGGATGAGTTGGTATTCTCATCACATGGACAAGTGGTCATAAGGGGCAAAGGTTGCCCCTAGAGAATAAATCAAGTGTCGGAGTAACACTTGCAAAGATGGTTCTTGTGAGTAGGACATGAATACAAGGAGTTGTATTCCAGTGAGCTAACACCTCAAAAGTAAGACCTCATGGGTCGTCAGATTAGCAAAGTCCAAAAAGTTGAATGACTCCAATAGAGTCAAGGAATAATCCTAAGGGATTGATGAAAGCATTTGGACTGAGGTGTGTGGTGCCCCACAAAGGATGGGGAGGATCTTGAGATCCAAGCATGAGAATAATGTGTATCTTATTGATGGTAAAAGGTGCCATGTTAAAGTCGTGGGAAAGAGTTTCCCGGAAGAAAACAACTTTGACACAAAGTTGTGCATAAACTCTATGGTGCAGTGCTAATGGATAATTAGCATAAGAGATAACCATATTAGTCTTGGCAAAAAGACCTAGACACAAGTAAAAAGTGTCATAAAGGTAGGCTCGTGGAGCCGATGGTGTGGAGACACCGAAGGTGCTAAGGCATGTTGCCTTGAGGTCAAGTTGGCAAGTTCATGAGAACCCCGTCCAAAGGAATCCCAATGGAAATGGGAATGGCATAGCCTAAGCTAGAAGGCATGTGGTTATAGTGTGGTGACCCAGATAATGATGAAGGTGTGGAAGCACTAGCAATGAGTTGTAGGACTTGACAACTATGAGGCAACTAAGCAAAAGGTGCAAAATAATTCGTTAAACTGGTAGAAGGCAACTATCTAAGACTTCTTATTGGGATAAGGAAGTTAGATATACCCTTATGGGGGATAAATTGCTTATGTTGCGATATAGTAAGTCAATGACGAAAAGGGAATGCTCATTGTTAGAAAGGCTATCATTTGGGACACCCAAACACTCTAGAACACCAGAAGGTGGTGTTTGGTGTCATGAGGGCAATGGATAAGGCCCAAGGGACAAAGTCCCTAGTGAATGATGGATAGGAAGTGCTATCTAAATGTCCAAGGTTGCGGAAACAAGAAAAGTCCATTTAGCCAAATTGGACAAAGCCAAAAAATGGATTTTGGCAAGGCTAGTGATAGGCATATAAAGGCCCATAAGTAGCAATAGTAATCTAGTGTGTGGGATTACAAGGTGAGCAAACCTAGATTGAGGAACCACTCCCTAGGTTGTCGGGTAGGTGCATCCTTATGAATACTTGCCAAGGCATGGTGGAAAGTGCAAAGCTATCTTCCTAGTCTTGAGGAGAATAACAGAAGGAAATGTATGAGGCCAAAAGGCAAGTAGTAAAGGGATAGAACCAAACCATAGGAATTAACAGGCATGACCAAGGGTGGTTATGGAAGTTGGGAGTGGTGAATCAAGTGGGTGCTCAAGCATGTTGTTACTAGCGACCAGGATGCCATGGAGAGTCTCAAGCATGGGATTGTCCATGTTAGACTATATAGTAATTGGAAAGCTTGCGAATGGAAAGACTTTAGCAAGCTAAGAAACAGAGTTCTTTGAACGTTCCCCTAGGTAGATAAGTACCTAGTCAGCCAAGTGTAAATGGTTCATAAAACGCGCGAAATCAGAGTGGCGCAGCAGAAGCGTGGTCTTGAAGTTTGCCATAAGACGAAGCTATCGAGGTTGGGGAAGTGGTTCCCGAGTGTTCAAAGAGAGGGCTTTGAATGAAAGTCAATGGTTAAGGACTTTCACGCTTATGCATGAACCATGTTACAGTGGCCGAATGACTTGCTAAGTGAGATTGGCAAGTCGGGGGAATGAATGCCCTAGTTGAAGGAGCCAACTTCAAAGGGGTGGCCCATGGGGCCGAGTATGGAGGAGTCCATGCATGATCACAGACATGTCAAGTGAGAGGACTTGGCAGTGTGAAGGAACTAGGTTCCTAAGCTGTGATCTGTAGCACGCTTTAAGTACATATTGGTGCACCGGTGTGGGGAGTCACGCCAGGCATCCTGTGCGATGCCATCCGTAGATGCATATATGGAGGTTGGGTTCGAGTCCCGACCCTCTAGTGCTTAAGTTCGAGTCCCAAATCACTAGGGCGTGGTGATGGTTTGGAATATGAGGACACTTATTTTTTGGTGGTCATGGACTCTCAGTGAGGGGACTGGTTTGGGCACACTGCCAAGCGAGGGATGCCTCGGAGTCGTGATGCACGGTTAGATTACTTAATGTGGCTTGGCATATCTAACTTGAACACTTTGGTGCAAGTGGCACCAAGGACGTGGTGAATAAGATGGGGACACCTAATCTCAGTTGCTATGGACCCTTGGCCGTAAGGGCTGGCTTGGGTGCACCACCAAGTGTGGGGGATGCCCCTGGGGTTATGGTCAACAACTTGAAGGTGTAGAAGACCAAGTATCTTTTGACAACTCTATTAAGGTGCCAAGGTGATATCACTAGGTGATCTTGTGGCTAAATAAGGACAAAGTCCTTGGTTGACTAAGGAATGAAGTTCCTAATTCAAAGTGTTGATTTGAACTGTTTAAGATGGTGTGGCTTGGTCAAGATGACCAAGTGGAAAGAGCACCTAAGGGAAATGAGCTATGTCAATGCGATGGCATAATAAGTCTGAGGAAAGTAGTCTCTAAAGAGATCCATGGGAGTGTCTCGAAGTTGGGCCATGATAGAGCCCACAACAGAAAATGCTAAGGAGACTGTAAGCGACTAATTTTTCCATTCTACTTTAGTCATTTAACCACACCTCCGACCACTTGGAGGAATCTCATTCACAACCTCCATAAGTCCAATTTAGGACTTGGGACTTGCTAGCCCCGAGAAGGGCATCCATGCCACTCCACATTTGCACTTGGTCCAAGTGCTCCACGTGTCCGATCCCATGATCGACACACAAAAGTACCACCGACATGGCAGCTTGTTATGCTAAGGCCATGCCCAATCACCTTTGCCACACTGGTAGTCCAATACCACTTGCATCACAGTCTTGGCTCTCCAAGACTAGGCAAACCATCCGTGAGTGGTCATCTCAAATCCACTCCTTAGCATCCTCATGATGCCCACCGACAAGGGGAATAGCCTTCCCCAATATCCCTCTGTCAGTCTCCACTAAGTCCCT
>NW_003314319.1:1191251-1197240 GCF_000143415.4 Selaginella moellendorffii
CCTGGGCCAAACTGGCCTTTCCTGGCCAAACTGGCTCCACTATACTTTTGGAACCCCCCGCAGCCCCCCCCCCCCCCCCCCCTGGGGGACGATCGCTTTGGGCTTTCACCCAACTGCCTGTATTAGTATTCGGACTCGGACTCGGGCTCGAACTCGGACTCGGACTCGGTCTCGGTCCCGGTTTTGGACTCGGACTCAGTCTCGGTCTCGGTCTCGGCCTCGGTCTCGGTCCCGGTTTCGGTTCCATTTCAGACTCCATCTCGGACTCCATCTCGGACTCCATCTCGGGTCCATCTCGGACTCCATCTCAGACTCCCTCTCGGACTCCATCTCGGACTTCATCTCGGGTCCATCTCGGACTCCATCTCGGGTCCATCTCGGACTCCATCTCGGACTCCATCTCGGGTCCATCTCGGACTCCATCTCGGACTCCATCTCGGGTCCATCTCGGACTCCATCTCGGACTCCATCTCGGGTCCATCTCGGACTCCATCTCGAGTCCATCTCGGACTCCATCTCGGGTCCATCTCGGACTCCATCTAGGACTCCATCTCGGACTCCATCTCGGGTCCATCTCGGACTCCATCTCGGGTCCATCTCAGACTCCATCTTGGGTCCATCTCAGACTCCTCCACGTGTCATGTGTTGGTCCTTTTTGGGTCCCTTTTTGGAGCCTTGCCTATGGCTCGCTTCGTGCTCATTCCTTGAGCACTTCGTTGGGAGTTCCACTCCCGCTCTTGACTTTTCAAGTCGGCGCTTTTGGTCCAAACGTGTTACGCTCGTTTGGCTCTCGCTTCGGCCACTACCACGTGGCACCCTTCCGGCTCCACTTTGGGGCCTAGGGATTTTGTGTCTCACAACTCCACCACCCATAGACGAAGTTCGATGTCCTCATCGAACGGTGAACCATTTTATAAAGTAACACCCGCATGTGTTACCATTTCCATCCTTGGCGCGTAGCCAATATTTGTCAATGGTTTTTCATTGAAGGCTCACCATGCCTTCTCCATATTCGTCAATGGTTGGACATTGAAGGCTCACCATGCCTTTTGCATATTCCTCAATGGTGTTACACCAAAGGCTCACTATGCCTTGCCTATCCTCTAAGGAGGGTAGTCTCTCCAACTTAGAGACTGATTGGACCACATATAGTGGTTCTCTCCTTTTATTGGTTTATTTCTCGCTAAACCTCTTAGAGACCCTTCTCTAAGTCAATCCCACTACTCCTTCTTGAGTAGTCTCAATTTCCATCTATTGAACGTTTGCACCTTGGAACTTTTACTCTTTTGACTTTTGGAAGTCAATTTCCTAGGTGTCTCCAACACCTTGCATTGCACAGATTGTGCAACTCCACTTCCCCATCCTAGGAAGTTCATTACTTGAGGGCACCATCATCCTCTCTTCTATTTTGTGCCACCTTGGGCACTAAGTTCCATTTATCATACTTTGTGCTAGGGCTGTCCATAGCCCTATCATTTGGCTACCTTACCGCTCCCTCCCTTGGAGCTTCCACTTTCGCCAAATCGGAGCAATTTGGAATCCATCCTTGGAAACACACTTCCTTTCCCGCAATTTGTTAGCGTCCAACACATTAGTGTCCCTTGCCTAACTTTGTCACTTGGATTCCTTCCAAGGGATTCCACGGCCCTATCTTGGCCACTCATCTTTTGCTCCTATCCGTTGATTGTTGCACCAAGCAACATCGAATCTCCCTCCTTGAGGTATTCTTTTGATTCCATAGCAAAGGCTCTGCTTTGCCAAGACTAGGGTGTTCACCCCTAGTAAGTCTCTTTTAGCATCTTCTGCTGTGGGCTCTATCCACGGCCCAACTTTGTGACCCTCCCATGGGTCTCTTTAGAGACTACTTTCCTTGGACACACTATGCGATCGCAATGACATAGCTCATTTCCTTAAGTTGTTTTTCCCACTTGGTCACCTTGACCAAGCCACACCATCATCAATAGTTCAAATCAACACTTTGAACTAGGAACCTTATTCCTTAACCCAAACAAGGACCTTGTCCTTATTTAGCCACAAGATCACCTAGTGATCTCACCTCAGCACCTTAACAGGTTTACCAATAGGTACTAGGTCTTCCAGACCTTTAACTTGTTAACTACGACCCCGGGGGCATCCCCCACACTTGGCGGTGCACCCAAGCCAGCCCTTCCGGCCAAGGGTCCATAGCAACTGAGATTAGGTGTCCCCATCTCACTCACCACGTCCTTGGTGCCACTTGCACCAAAGCGTTCAAGTTAGATATGCCGAGCTTTCACACTAAGCAATCTAACCATGCATCACGACTCCGAGGCATCCCTCGCTTGGCGGTGTGCCCAAACCAGTCTCCCCACTGAGAGTCCATGACCACCGAAATATGAGTGTCCTCATATTCCAAACCATCACCACGCCCTAGTGATTTGGGACTCGAACCCAAGCACTAGAGGGTCGGGACTCGAACCCAACCTCCGTATATGCATCTACGGACGGCATCACACAAGATGCCTGGCATGACTCCCTACGCCAGTGCACCAACTTATACTTAAAGCGCGCTACAGATCACAACTTAGGAACCTAGTTCCCCCGCACTGCCAAGTCCTGTCACTTGACAAGTTTGTGATCATGCATGGACTCCTCCATGCTTGGCCCCATGGCCCACCCTTTTTGAAGTTATCACCTTCAACTAGGGTATTTGTTCCCCTGACTTGCCAATCTTGCTTGGCAAGTCCTCTGACCACTATAACATGGTTCTTGCACAAGCGTGAAAGTCTTTGACCATCGACTTTCGTTCAAAGCCCTCTCTTTGAACACTCGGGAACTACTTCCCTAACCTTGACAGCCTTGCCTCATGGCAAGCTTCAAGACCACGCTTCTGCTGCGCCACTCTGATTTCGCGCGTTTTATGAACCATTTACACTTGGCCTTTCTAGGTACTAAGCTACCTAGAATCGTCTTTGGGAACCTTGAAGGAACTCTATCCCTTAACTTGCTAAGGCCCCCTTTTTTGCAAGCTTTCCAATTGCCACATAGTCTAACATGGACAATTCCATATTTTAGACTCTCCATGGCATCACGGTTGCTAGCGGCAACACCCTCGAGCCCCCACTTGATTCTCCACTCCCAGTTGGCATAACCAACCTTGGTTATGCCCTTCGATTCCTATGGTTCGGTTCTATCCCCTTACTTCTTGCTTTTGGCTTCACACCTTTCCTTCGGTCATTCTCCTCCAGACCAGGAGGATAGCTTTGCACTTTCTATCATGCCTTAGCAAGTATTCTTAGGGATGAACCTACCCAATAGCCCAGGGAGTGGTTCCTCAATCCAGGTATGCTCACTTTATAATCCCACACACTGGGATTACATTGTTGCTTATGGGCCTTTACATGCCCATCACTAGCCTTGCCCAAATTTCATTTTTGGCTTTGTCCAACTCGGGTAGACAGTCCTCTCCTGTCTCCGCAACCTTGGACATTTGGATAGCACCTTCTATCTATCATTCGCTAAAGACTTAGTCCCTTGGGCTTTATCCATTGCCCTCGCGACATCAAACACCACCTTCTGGTGTTCTAGAGTGTTCGGGTGTCCCAATGATGGCTTTCTTGACAATGAGTATTTCCTTTTATGACATTGACTTACTATATCGCAACACAAGCAACTTATCCCCCGTAAGGGTATATCCAACTTCCCTATGCTATTAAGAAGTCTTGGGTAGCTACCTTCTACCCGTTTAACCAGTTATTTTGCATCTCTTGCTTAGTTGCCTCATAGTTGTCAAGTCCTACAACTCATTGCTTGGTGCTTTCACACCTCCATCATTATCTGGGTCACCACACTCTAACCGCATGCCTTCCAGCTTAGGCCATGCCATTCCCGCTTTCGTTGGGATTCCCTTGACAAGGGGTTCTTATGAACCCACCATCATAACCTCAAGGTATCACACCTTGGCACATTTGGTGTCTCCACACCATCGGCCCCACGAGCCTACCGTTATGACACTACTTATTAGTATCTAGGTCTTTGCCAAGACCAATATAGTTGTTCCTCATGCTAACTATCCGTTAGCACCGCACCATAGTGTTTACGCCCAATTCTAGGCCAAGGTTGCTTTCTTCTGGGAACATCTTTCCCACAACTTTAGTATGGCACATTCTGCCATCAATGAGATACCTATTATTCTCATACTTGGATCTTATGATCCTCCCCATACCTCATGGGGCACCATACACCTCAGTCCAAATGCTTCAACCAATCCCTTAGGACCATTATCTGACTCCACTTGAGTCATCCAGCAGTTTTGGACTTGGTTAATCCATAGACCCGTAAGGTCTTATTTGTGAGGCACTAGCTCACTGGAATACACTTCTTGCATTTTTGTCCTACTCAAAAGGACTATTTTCACAAGTGTTACTCTGACACTTGATTTTGTTCTCTGAGGGCAACCTTTGCCCCTTAGGACTACTTGTCCATGTGATGAGAATACCACTCATCTCTAAGTACACCCCCCAACTCCTTGGGTTGTTCCAGCATTTATTAAAGGTAGCCCCGGCTACCACTTCAAGGACTTGAGTCCTCTTCCGTATTTGATCTCCCACGGTCATTACTTCTGGTCTCACATTCATGAGCACCAACCTCAACTATATGAGGATAATCTTGTGACTCCTTTATTGCTTTGGAGTCTTTATCTTTCCAGTGATCCCAACTGTAGTTGTTTACCACAACTACATTAGCCAGTTTGCTAAGTTAAACGCTCATCTGAATCACATCCTCAACTCTCTGAGGACAACCATATACTGTTCCCAAGATCCCAAAGCCGTTCCCTTACTGGCCCCTTTTCTATCCACCACATCGCGCCCAAGTTCGTGCATGAACTCGAGTGGAGAGCCATGTCCTCTCGACGTGCTACTCCTCAAGGATAGGCCCACTCCTAGGACCTTCCGATGCCAATATCAATGGTGATATACTTGAGCACCAATAAAAGTCGGACTAAGGAACAGCTCCGATACCAAGTTGTAAGCGACTAATTTTTCCATTCTACTTTAGTCACTTAACCACACCTCCGACCACTTGGAGGAATCTCATTCACAACCTCCATAAGTCCAATTTAGGACTTGGGACTTGCTAGCCCCGAGAAGGGCATCCATGCCACTCCACATTTGCACTTGGTCCAAGTGCTCCACGTGTCCGATCCCATGACCGACACTCAAAGGTACCACCGACATGGCAGCTTGTTATGCTAAGGCCATGCCCAATCACCTTTGCCACACTGGTAGTCCAATACCACTTGCATCACAGTCTTGGCTCTCCAAGACTAGGCAAACCATCCGTGAGTGGTCATCTCAAATCCACTCCTTAGCATCCTCATGATGCCCACTGACAAGGGGAATATCCTTCCCCAATATCCCTCTGTCAGTCTCCACTAAGTCCCTTTCTACCCCTGGCCGTGTTTGCCAACACTGCCACTGGATCGAGGCCCACAGGCCCGACCACTAAGTCCCACGATCCTCTGGGACTTCCTCACCACATGACTGTGTCCTTGGTCACTACCTCAGAGGACTGCTCCTCTTCCTTTCCACAGTCTGGGCCTTTGGGACAACATTTCGGAACACCGTGGCCTTACGCGAGCCACCTGGGTACTCTCCCCGCCTTCCGCCCTTGGGTGCTCTAGCCATGGGCTTAGAGCGAGGTTCCATTGAGCCACGCCTGGTATCCATGTAGGTAGTGCCACCCACACTTGGATTGGGAGCATCGGCCAGTCGATCTCCCGGGGGAACTAGAGCCGGCTCTTGAACACTTCACCAAGCTACCCCGCTTGTCAGTCCGTGTTCACTCTAGTCTTGGACTTCCCAGTGGTCAGCTCATCACCCAACACTGGGTCTAGCCTTCCTGGGCCAAACTGGCCTTTCCTGGCCAAACTGGCTCCACTGGGCTCCAACCCCCACACTCTCAATACTATACTTTTGGAACCCCCCGCAGCCCCCCCCCCCCCCCCCCC
>NW_003314319.1:1197375-1240422 GCF_000143415.4 Selaginella moellendorffii
GCCTCGGTCTCGGTCCCGGTTTCGGTTCCATCTCGGACTCCATCTCGGACTCCATCTCGGGTCCATCTCAGACTCCATCTCGGACTCCCTCTCGGACTCCATCTCGGACTCCATCTCTGGTCCATCTCGGACTCCATCTCGGGTCCATCTCGGACTCCATCTCGGACTCCATCTCGGGTCCATCTCGGACTCCATCTCGGGTCCATCTCGGACTCCATCTCGGACTCCATCTCGGGTCCATCTCGGACTCCATCTCGGGTCCATCTCGGACTCCATCTCGGGTCCATCTCGGACTCCATCTCGGGTCCATCTCGGACTCCTCCACGTGTCATGTGTTGGTCCTTTTTGGATCCCTTTTTGGAGCCTCGCCTATGGCTCGCTTCGTGCTCATTCCTTGAGCACTTCGTTGGGAGTTCCACTCCCGCTCTTGACTTTTCAAGTCGGAGCTTTTGGTCCAAACCTGTTACGCTCGTTTGGCTCTCGCTTCGGCCACTACCACGTGGCACACTTCCGGCTCCACTTTGGGGCCTAGGGATTGTATCTCACAGAGACGTACTAGGAGTAAACACCCTCTGGACTTGACAAAGTAAAGTCTCTACTATGGAATTGAAAGGATACCTCGAGAATGGAGGTGGCGATCCTGTGTTGCGTGGTGCAATAATCAAGGATAGGAGCAAAAGACTAGTGGCTAAGAAAAGGGCCATAGGAATCATGGGATAGAAGCCAAATGGCAAAGTTAGTCCAAGAACACTAATGTGTTGGACGCTAACAGATTATGGGAAGGCAATGTGTTTCCAAGGATAGGTTCCCAATTGCTCCGATTTGGCGAAGGTGGAAGCTCCAAAGGATGGAGTGGTAAAGTAGCCAAATGATAGGGCTATGGACAACCATAGCACGAATTACAATAACTGGAACTTAGTGCCAAAGGTGGCACAAAATCGAAGAGAGGATGATGTTGCCCTCAAGTAGAGAACTTCTTAGGATGGGGAAGTGGAGTTGCACAATATGTGCAATGCAAAGTGTCGAAGACACCTAAGAAATTGACTTCGAGAAGTCAGAATTAAAAGTTCCAAAGTGCGAGGTTATATCGATGGAAAGTGAGACCACTCGAGAATGAGTAGTGGGATTGAGTTAGAAAAGGTGTCTCTAACAGGTTTAGCGAGAACTAAACTAATAAAAGGAGAGAACCACCACAAGTGGTCGAATGAACCTCTAAGTTGGAGAGGCTATGCCCCTTAGAGGATGGACAAGGCATGGTGAGCCTTTGGTGTCAAACCATAGACAAATATTAACTAAGTGCCAAGGATGGGAAGGGTAATACATGTTGGTATTACTTTATCAATTGGTTCATCGTTCAATGAGGACATCGAACTTTGTCTATGGGTGGTGACAAAATCCATAGGCCCCAAAGTGGAGCCGAAAGGGTGCCACGTGGTAGTGGCCAAAGCGAAAGCCAAACAAGCATAACACGTTTGGACTAAAAGCTTCGACTTGAAAAGGTCGAGAGTGGGAGTGGAACTCCCAACAAAGTGCTCGAGCAAAAAGCACGAGGCGAGCCATGAGTGAGTCTCTAGAAAAGGAGACACAAGAGGACCAAAACATGACACGTAGAAGAGTCCAAGATGGACCTGAGATGGAGTTCGAGATGGAGTCCAAGATGGAGTATAAGATGGACCCGAGATGGAGTCCAAGATGAACCCGAGATGCAGTCTGAGATGGAGTCTGAGGTGGAGTCCGAGATGGACCCGAGATGGAGTTCAAGATGGAGTCCGAGATGGATCCGAGATGGAGTCCGAGATGGACCTGAGATGGAGTCCGAGATGGACCCGAGATGGAGTCCGAGATGGACCCGAGATAGAGTCTGAAGTCGAGACCGAGACCGGGACCGAGACCGAGATCTGGACTGAGACCGAGACCGAGGCCAAGGCCGAGACCGAGCCCGAGCCCGAGCCCGAGTCCAAGTCTGAGTCCAAGTCCAAGTCCGAGTCCAAGTCCGAGTTCGAGTCTGAGAGGGTGAAAGCCCAAAGTGTTCGTCTCCCAGACCCTGGGGGGTTTGGTGAGCTCCAAAAGTATAGTAAAGGGGAGGACTGCAGTGGAGCCAGTTGGGCCAGGAAAGGCCAATTTGGCCCAAAAAGGCTGTACCCAGTGTTGGGTGATGAGCTGCCCACTGTGAAATCTAAAACTAGAGTGAACACGGACTGATAAGTGGGGTAGCTTGGTGAAGTGTTCAAGAGCCAGCTCTAGTTCCCCCGGGAGATCGACTGGCTGATGCTCCCAATCCAAGTGTGGGTGGCACTATCTACTTGGATACCTGGTATGGCTCAACGGAACCTAACTCTAAGCCCATGGCTAGAGCACTTAAAGGCAAAAGGCATGGAGAGTACCCATGAGACTTGCGTAAGGCCATGGTGTTCCAAAATGTTGTCCCAAAGTCCCAAACGGTGAAAGGGAAGAGGAGTAGTCCTCTAGTGCAGTGACCAAGGATACGATCACATGTTGAAGAAGTCCCAAAGGATAGTGGGACTTAGAGGTTGAGCCTGCGGGCCTTGATCTAGTGGTAGTGTTGGCGAACACGGCCATGGACAGAAAGGGACTTGGTGGGGACTGGAAAAGAGTTGTCGGGGAAGGTTATTTTTCATGTCTACGGGCATCCTAAGGATGTTAAGGAGTAAATCTGGGATGATCACTCACGGACGGATGGCCCAGTCTTTGAGAGACGGGACTATGATGCAAGTGGCGTTAAACCACCGGTGTGACCAAGGTGAATGGGTATGGCTTTAGTGTAACAGGCCGATATGTCGGTGGTGCCTTAGGGTGTCAGTCATGGGATCAGACACATGGAGCACTTGGACCAAGTGCAAAGGTTGAGTGGCATGGATGCCATTCTTGGGGCTAGCAAGCCCGAAGTCCTAACTGGGACTTATGGAAGTTGTGAATGAGACTCCTCCAAGTGGTCGGAGGTGCGGTTAAGTGACTAAAGTAAAATGGAAAACTTAGTCGCTTACAATATTGCTCCCATTGCAACATCAGAACTCACAGTATAGAAAGGTGTTGGAAGCTTTATCTAGAGCTGTGACCACCACGTTTTCAATGTGTCCAAGAGCAACCATTCACTGATAATAGCACTATAACACAAGCGAAGGATCGCTACTAAAAATAGCTTGAGCAGCATGCAATCGAGGATGTACCTTTGTCATCTTCCAACAAAGGAAAATCTCTAATGGGACAAGTCAATGCAATCAGGATCCCAAGGAAGAGTTTGCAAAGACAATAGCCACATGAGCACAAAAGAAAAAAACAACTAATCAAGAGAAAATTGATGGCGATCCAACTCCTTCAGCAATCACTAATCCAACACTAAAGGTGGCATGCAAACTCCCATTCACGCCTCTCCTTCCCAGATATCTTGCACCTTTCTTTGGTAGGGACTTGGAGTGTGCACTTCAACAATTGATGGAAACATTTGTCACCTTTTTGTGGTGTGAGCTTTCATGTATGATTCCTAGCTTTAGATAGCATCTAAAGGACTTTACAAGGTCTACTAAAGCCATAGCCTCTTTCCTATTGGATGTGCACATCATTGACATAGCCTCCTTTTCTAATCTAGATGCAATTTTTGCACCTATAGGCTTTGGCGATAGTTCTCCCATCATCAATGCTTTTGTCGATTTTGGATTTGGGAGCAATGTGATCTCTTCAGCCACAAGAGCAGGTTTTCAAGTCTCTAGAAGCACAACTTTGATCCTAAAGATGTTTGCAAACTACATTGTTATCCCCACGGGCATTTGATGTAGTGTTCGAGTTTACATTAATGGGGTGGAATCTTTTTTGAACTTTGTAGTGGTAAACTACCAAAAGTTCAGCTCCACACCTTTGAAGGACTCCCTCATCATTGGACAAGTTTGGCATGATTAGGCTTGAGGCATTCCTGACTCTCGAGACACTTCCCTATTCCTGACTCTCGAGACACTTCCCTATTCCTGACTCTCGAGACACTTCCCGATTCCTGAGTCTCAGGCCACATTCCTGATGATGATGTGGCGCCTCCTCGACCTCAGCTATATTTAGGCTGTCCTCGATCCAAGAGTGGTGGAGCTTCATCAACCTATAGTATATATAGGTTAGCCTTGTTCCATTTCTCCACAATTTGAATCAACACCAGTCTAAGGTTTCTTCTTTGTTTCCACTAGCTTTTCTCTTTGTCTTTTTGCAAATCCAGTCTGAGAATACCCAGGTGAAGGCGACCCTTCTTCGCATGCAGCAGGAGCTTGCTTCACTTTCGGCTCAAGGATCCAGCAAAGTTCCTGAACCGAAGGTGAGCTTCCCGGCGAAATTTTCAGGCAAGCGTTCGGAGCTTCGCGGATTCCTGAACCAGATGGAGTTGATCTTCGCACTTCAACATCGGCGGTACCCTACTCCCGAGTCTCAAATCGGCGCGATTGGGACGTTGCTCGAAGGTGCAGCTTTGTCATGGTTTCCTCCTTTTCTGGAGAAGAGCGTGAAAGGGGTCGTGGTTCCAGAGCTGATGGGTCTTCAATTGTTCAAAGAGAAGCTCGAAGCATGTTTTGGCAAGACGGATCGGGTTCGGGCTGCTACCACAAAGATGAGACGTCTCTCTCAGGGGTCTCGTCCTGCTTCGATCTACGCTGCAGAGTTCCAACTCCTTGCTTTGGACACTTAGTGGGATGAGCGGGCCCTGATTGACCAATTTCGTTTCGGCCTCAACAACGGTGTCAAGGATTTGTTGCTCACCATGGAGGATCCCAAGGACCTGTTGGATGCCATCAACAAAGCTGTTAGATGTGACAATCATCTCTTTGAACGTCGTCAGGAAAGTTGCCGCGCCACTGTTTTTCCGTCCCAGACTCAGGAATCCCAGCTTGAGTCTTCGGGCCATACTCTTGAACCTACTACTCCGGTTCCAATGGATATTTCTGGTACTCCCCGACTCATTAGAGGGAAGTTGAGTCCTGCTGAGAAGCAACCTTGAATATCTCATAATCTTTGCCTCTAGTGTTCTGATCCTAATCACAAAGCAGCTGTATGTCCCAAGAAGCCTCCTCGACTGCTCGAGTTCACTCTGCCTCAAAGTCCACCTCTATTGCAGTCGGGAAACGACCCTGTCCAAACAGAGTAGGAGCTGTTTGTTTGGACTCCCCAAATAAAAATCACTTTTCTTCTTTATCAAGCTCCTCACCACCTTTCATCAAAGCCACCACCAATTCCCGCAACTTCCGTGTCCCATGTCTCCTTTCTTTCACCGGACAATCAGGACTCAAGGCTCTAGCATTACTGGACTCGGGTGCAACTTCCTGCTTCATGGACACGGACTTTGCTGCCCGACATCACGTTCCTCTTTCTCCTACCATACGGGATTTGAGGGTTGAAGGCATCGGCGGGCATTTTGTGTCTCCATCTTCTGGACTTAGGGAAACGTTGCTTGTTCGAGTACACATCGGGTCCACCGTCACCGATATCGCCTTCAACATCATCAACAGCAAGTCCTCCTCTGTGGTGCTCGGTCTTCCATGGTTCCAACTACATCAGCCTCAGATCTGTTGGAAGGAATTACAGCTCATCTCTCCCACGGCTTCCCCTGCTGTTCATCGAGTCCGAATCAGGAAAAGTTCCCTAAACTCAAATCGGGGTTCTGTTCCTGACTCTATAAAGTTTTCACCCTCTTCTTTTTCCTCTCTTCCATCTTACACTAGACCGTATCCTCGTCTCATCATTCCATTTAGTCATACACCTCCTCCTATCTCCACAATCACTATGAAAGAACTCCTTCATGAAGAACCTCTTTTTCTTTTTGCTTTGCATGTTTCTCCTGTCAGTCTTCCTGAGAAGTATCATGATTTTGGGGATGTGTTTGACAAGAAAAAAGCTAGTGTACTGCCTGTTCATCGGCCTTATGATTGTCCCATTGATTTACAGGAAGGAGCGTCACCTCCGTGGGGGCCTATCTACGGGTTATCCCCGTCCGAGCTTAAGGCCCTCAAAGAGTATGTGGATGAGAACCTTGCCTCGGGCTACATTCAGCATTCGCAGTTCCCGGCTAGAGCGCCTGTCTTCTTTGTCAAGAAGAAGGATGGGAGCTTGCGGCTAGTTATTGACTATCGAGGTTTGAACAAGGTGACTGTTCGGAACCGTTATCCGCTGCCCCTGATCTCGGACCTGTTGGAACGCCTCGGCGGTGCCCGCTTCTTCACCAAGATCGACCTCCGTGGAGCATACAACCTGATCTGGATCCGGCCTGGTGATGAATGGAAGACTGCGTTCCAAACCCGCTATGGCCACTTCGAGTACACTGTCATGCCATTTGGCTTGACAAATGCTCCAGCAGTTTTCCAACACATGGCTAACGACGTCTTTCGGGAGTTTCTTGATCAGATGGTGATCGTCTACCTCGATGACATCCTCATCTACTAAAAAACTCAGGAGGAGCATGACGAGGTGCTAGCGAAGCTGCGAGAACACGGCCTATACGCGAAGCTTGAGAAATGTTCCTTTGATCAGCAGTCTGTGGAGTTCCTTGGGTACATTGTCACTCCTGAGGGTATCACGATGGATCCTGCCAAAGTCAAGACTATTCTCAAATGGGAGCCTCTACAATCAATGTTGGACGTTCAGGTTTTCCTTGGCTTCGCCAACTTCTACCGCAAATTCATTGATCACTACTCTGACATTGTCCTTCCTCTCACACATCTCACTCGCAAGGATGTTCCCTTCTCTTGGTCTGCTGCTGCCCACCAGGCCTTCGACACACTCAAGGCGGCCTTCAGTTCTGCTCCTGTCTTGATCCATGCTGATTCCTCACAACCTTTCTTCATCGAGGCTGACGCCTCCGACTTTGCCATTGGTGCTGTGCTGTCTCAACTCGGAGCGGATCACGAACTTCATTTGGTCGCTTTCCATTCTCGGAAATTCCAGCCTGCTGAGATCAATTACGAAATCCACGACAAGGAGCTCCTTGCTATCGTGGATTCCTTTGGAGAGTGGCGCCATTTCTTGGAGGGGGCGAGCCATCAAACAACAGTCTGGACGGATCACAAAAATCTCGAGTACTTTGCCACTTCCCGAGTTTTAAGCCGTCGTCAAGCAAGGTGGGCACAATTCCTGAGTCGGTTTGACTTTGTTATCAAGTACAGACCTGGAAAGTTTCAAGGCCTTCCTGATGCTCTTTCAAGGCGCTCCTATCTCAGTCTCAGGCCTGGTAATCCTGCCTTCGATCAACAGGATCAAGTTATCCTCGGTCCTGATCGGCTTCAAGTTATGGCAATTTCCCTGGCCCCTCAGGACTCCTCCTTGATGGATGCAATCAGAAACGATCTTCAATCCGATGATCTCGCTAGCGCATCTTCCCCCATCTTCAGGCTGGACACCCAGTGACTCCCGACTGCCGGCGATTTGACGAGTTCGAGTTCTTAGATGGCTTATTGTACCGTGGGGAGCAGCTTTACGTTCCTGAAGGTGATGCTCGAAGGTTGGTCCTGATGGCGTGCCATGATAGCCCGACTGCTGGTCACTTCGGCATTGCGAAAACCTATGAGCTAGTTGCACGGGACTTTTGGTGGCCTCACATGGACGACTACATCAAAGCTTTTGTTACCTCCTGTGACACTTGTGCCCGGAATAAGGTACCTCGCCACCTTCCTTCAGGTTTGCTTCGTTCCCTTCCGGTCCCTTCAGGTCCTTGGGAATCCATCTCCATGGATTTCTTGAGTGATCTTCCGAGTTCTGGAGGCTTCAACAGCATTTTAGTCGTGGTGGATCGCTTCACAAAGATGGCGCACTTCTTGCCATGTACCAAGGAATTTTCGGGCGAGGACATAGAAAAATTGGTATTCAGGGAAATTTTCCGACTTCATGGGATTCCTACAGATGTGGTTTCGGATCGGGGGCCTCAGTTCATCTCTCATTTCTGGCAATGGTTTTTGCAGCTGCTTGGAGTGAAGGCCAACCTCTCTTCGGCATATCATCCTCAAACTGATGGGCAGTCCGAGCGAACGATTCAGACGTTGGAACAATTTTTGAGGTGCTTCATCAACTATCATCAGGATAACTGGTTCGATATCCTTCCCCTTGCTGAGTTCTCCTATAATAACTCTGTTCACTCCTCTCTTCGAGTTTCCCCCTTCTTTGCGAACTCTGGCCGAAATCCCCGATTCAATCTCTCACTTCCTTCTCCATCTGAATCCTCTCGTTCAAATCCCCGTTCTGAGGCATTTATCTCCAACCTCCAGGAAATCCACAACTCCATCTCCTTCCACCTCCATCGTGCTCAGGAATCTCATAAAACATTTGCCAATGTCCATCGTCAGGATTGTCCCCCTTACAATATCGGGGATAAAGTCTGGCTCCTTAGGCGAAATATCTCCACCACCAGGCCCTGTCCAAAACTCGATTTCAAACGCCTTGGTCCTTTCCCTATCACTGCCATCATTAATCCTGTGACTTATCGCCTTGCACTTCCCTCCTCATATCAAATTCACCCCGTTTTTCACTCCTCTCTCCTTGAGCCTTATATTCCCAGTCCTATTCCAAATCGGGTCATTCCTCCGCCTCCACCAGTGCAGCTCGAGGATGGGTCTGAGTACGAGGTTCAGGACATCCTTGATTCCAAGATTTCACGGTCTAAACTCTACTATCTGGTGGACTGGAAGGGTTACGGACCTGAGGAACGCACTTGGGAACCTGCGGACAACCTGATTCATTCTCCTGACCTTGTTCAGGACTTCCACCGCCGCTATCCTTCTCGTCCCAGTCCTCATTCTTTTTCTCCATCTCCCATCCCTCGCCGCTCATCTCATCCTCCTCTTCATTCTCGTTCACATCCTCATTCCACTCGTTCTTGAGGAGGGGGTGCTGTCAGGAATCCCCCAAATCTTGCCACATTCCTGACTCTCGCCGGATTCCTAACCTGCAGACCACATTCCTGACTCTCGAGACACTTCCCTATTCCTGACTCTCGAGACACTTCCCTATTCCTGACTCTCGAGACACTTCCCTATTCCTGACTCTCAAGACACTTCCCGATTCCTGAGTCTCAGGCCACATTCCTGATGATGATGTGGCGCCTCCTCGACCTCAGCTATATTTAGGCCGTCCTCGATCCAAGAGTGGTGGAGCTTCATCAACCTATAGTATATATAGGTTAGCCTTGTTCCATTTCTCCACAATTTGAATCAACACCAGTCTAAGGTTTCTTCTTTGTTTCCACTAGCTTTTCTCTTTGTCTTTTTGCATTTCCAGTCTTGATCTTGTCAGGGGTCTTGACAGTTTGATTAAAATTGTGCTTTTTCGTTTTTTGATTTAGCTCATTTTGATTGTTTGATTACCTTTGCCTTTTTTTCCCCCTTTTTTCTTTCTTCTTGCCAATGGAGTCTCCAAGCCAGTCTTGATCTTGTCAGGGGTCTTGACATATATAAACTAAGGTTTATGGATTAATTGATATGTACATTTTTTGTATTCTTTTTCATATTCCATGCACTCACATTGGTGGAGGTGATGCACATTTTGATTATTCCTAAGGATTGTTTGGATTTGGGATTTTGGTTTATATCTAGGTTTTTCCATTTGTTTTTTCCCTTCAGGATTTTGGTTTAGATTTAGCTTTTTGCATTGTCTAGATCTTCATTTCCTTCTAGCTTTTGTCATTCCTCTTCTTTCACTCTTTCCTTTTTGTTCATCTTCATAGCAAATCAGCAATCTCCTCCTTTGACTCTAGAGCAGCAGTTGGTATAATTGCTTGATGCTATGTGCTTACAATTGAACAACCAAACTCAGTTGATAGCGGCATTCATGGCACGTGGTACAACTTCTCCTGCTCTTGGTGCCAATCCTCGCATTCAGCTGGAGTTTTTTCGTGGGAATCCTGGGGATGATGTGTACTATTGGTTCAATCACTTCACAGTGATTGCCACATATCATTCTTGGGATGATACTCAATATTTGCATGAGTTTCCCACATGTCTCCAAGGGACGGCGTTGCAGTGGTACAATGGTTTGAGTGCAGCCACTTGTGGGGATTGGAGTGTTCTCCCGGACGTCTTCAAACACGCATTTGGACATGCAGACGATTGTGATGAGGCCATCCAACAATTATATCATCTTCACCAAGGGCCATCTGAGTCGGTGATGCAATTTGGCTTTTGTTTCAGAAGTCTTTTGCTTTGTGCGGAGCCAAATATGCTAGAGCGGATTAAGCTAGGAATGTTGTGGCCAGCACTTCATCAAGATCTTGTCAGACTTATGCATGCACTTGCTCAGCAACCCTTGACGATGTTTTTCGCTTGGTACAACATTATGAGACGTCTTCTCGTCCACTTCTCACTGCCCATCCTTCTGCTCCTCTTCCTGTAGGTGATGGTTCTGTTCTAATGGAGGTTGGTGCTGCTGCTGCTTGAGTCTAAGGACAAGGGTGTAAGCGACTAATTTTTCCATTTTACTTTAGTCACTTAACCGCACCTCCGACCCCTTGGAGGAGTCTCATTCACAACCTCCATAAGTCCCAGTTAGGACTTGGGGTATGCTAGCCCCAAGAATGGCATCTCTGCCACTCAACCTTTGCACTTGGTCCAAGTGCTCCACGTGTCCGATCCCATGACCGACACCCCAAGGTACCACCGACATATCGGCCCGTTACGCTAATGCCATGTCCATTCACCTTGGTCACATTGGTGGTCCAACACCACCTGCATTCCAAACCCGTCTCTCAACGACTAGGTCATCCGTCCATGAGGGATCATCCCAGATCCACTCCTTAACATCCTTAGGATGCCTATAGACAAGGGGAATAGCCTTCCCCAATATCTCCGTTCCGGTCCCCACCAAGTCCCTTTCTGTCCTTGGCCGTGTTCGCCAACACTGCCACTGGATCAAGGCCCACCGGCCCGACCACTAAGTCCCTCTATCCTCTAGGACTGCTTCACCGCGTGATTGTGTCCTTGGTCACCACACCAGAGGGCTACTCCTCTTTCTTTCCACAGCCTGGGACTCTGGGACACCATTTCGGAACACCGTGGCCCTACGCTGGCCTCATGGGTACTCTCCCCGCCTTCCGCCTTTGGGTGCTCTAGCCATGGGCTTAGAGCAAGGTTTCATTGAGCCACGACAGGTATCCAAGTAGGTAGTGCCACCCACACTTGGACTGGGAGCATCGGCCAGTCGATCTCCCGGGGGAACTAGAGCCGGCTCTTGAACACTTCACCAAGCTACCCCGCTTGTCGGCTTGTGTTCACTCTAGTCTTGGACTTCCCAGTGGGCAGCTCATCACCCAACACTGGGTCCGGCCTTCCTGGGCTAAACTGGCCTTTCCTTGCCAAACTGGCTCCACTGCAGTCCTCCCCCTTACTATACTTTTGGAGCTCACCAAACCCCTCAGGGTCTGGGAGACGAATGCTTTGGGCTTTCACCCTCTCAGACTCGAACTCGGACTCGGACTCGGACTCGGACTCGGACTCGGACTCGGACTCGGACTCGGACTCGGACTCGGGCTCGGGCTCGGGCTCGGGCTCGGGCTCGGTCTCGGCCTCGGCCTCGGTCTTGGTCTCGGTTCCGATCTCGGTCTCGGTCTCGGTCCCAGTCTCGGTCCCGGTCTCGGTCTCAACTTCGGACTCCATCTCGGGTCCATCTCGGACTCCATCTCGGACTCCATTTCGGGTCCATCTCGGACTCCATCTCGGGTCCATCTCGGACTCCATCTCGGACTCCATCTCGGACTCCATCTCGGGTCCATCTCGGACTCCATCTCGGGTCCATCTCGGGTCCATCTTGGACTCCATCTCGGGTCCATTTCGGGTCCATCTCGGACTCCATCTCGGGTCTGTCTCGGACTCAATCTCGGATCCATCTCGGGTCCACCTCGGACTCCACCTCGGGGTCCTTCTCGGACTCCACTTCGGACTCCACTTCGGACTCCAACTCGGGTCCATCTCGGACACTTCCACGTGTCATGTGTTAGTCCTTTTTGGGTCCCTTTTTGGAGCCTCGCCTATGGCTCGCTTCGTGCTCATTCCTCAAGCACTTCATTAGGAGTTCCACTCCCGCTCTTGACTTTTCAAGTCGGAGCTTTTGGTCCAAACGTGTTACGCTCGTTTGACTCTCGCTTTGGCCACTAGCACGTGGCGCTCTTTCGGCTCCACTTTGGGGCCTATGGATTTTGTGTCTCACAACTCCACCACCCATAGACGAAGTTCGATGTCCTCATCGAACGGTAAACCCTTTCATAAAGTAACACTCGCATGTGTTACCATTTCCATCCTTAGCACCTAGCCAATATTTGTCTATGGTTTGACACCAAAGGCTCACCATGCCTTGTCCATCCTCTAAGGAGCATAGCCTCTCCAACTTAAAGGTTCACTTGACCACTTGCGGTGGTTCTCTCCTCTTATTGATTTAGTTCTCACTAAACCTGTTAGAGACACCTTCTCTAACTCGATCCCACTACCCGTTCTCGAGTGGTCTCACTTTCCAGCGCTATAACCCTTGCACTTTGGAACTTTTAATTCTGACTTCTCGAAGTCAATTTCTTAGGTGTCTCCAACACCTTGCATTGCACATATTGTGCAACTCCACTTCCTCATCCTAGGAAGTTCTCCACTTGAGGGCACCATCATCCTCTGTTCGATTTCATGCCACCTTTGGGCACCGAGTTCCAGTTATCATATTTTGTGCTAGGGCTGTCCACGGCCCTATATTTTGGCTACTTTGCCGCTCCCTCACTTGGAGCTTTTACTTCGCCAAATTGGAGCAACTTAGGAATCCATCCTTGGAAGTCCACTTCCTTTCCCGCAACCCGTTAGCATCAAACACATTAGTGTTCCTTGGCTAACTTTGCCATTTGGGATCCCTTCTATTAAATTCCATAGCCCAAACTTGGCCACTAGTCCTTTGCTTCTATCCTTGATTGTTGCACCCAGCAACATAGGATCGCTACCTTCATTTTTTAGGTATCCGTTTGGTTCCATAGCAAAGACTCTTCTTTGCCAAGTCCGAAGGATGTTCACCCCTAGTATGTCTCTTTAGCATCTTCTGCTATGGGCTTTATCCACGGCCCAACTTCGTGACCCTCCCATGGGTCTCTTATAGAGACTACTTTCCTTGGACTCACTATGCCATCACACGGACATAGTTTATTTCCTTTAGGTGCTCTTCCCACTTGGTCATCTTAACCAAGCCACACCACCTTAAACAGTTCAATTTCAACATTTTGAACCAGGAACTTCATTCCTTAGCCAACCAAGGACCTTGTCCTTATTTGGCCATAAGATCACCTAATGATCTCACCTTGGCACCTTAACAGAGTTGAGAAGAGGTACTTGGTTTCCTAGACCTTCAAGTTGTTAACTATAACCCCAGGGGCATCCCCCACACTTGGCGGTGCACCCAAGCCAGCCCTTACGGCCAAGGGTTCATAGCAATTGAGATTAGGTGTCCCCATCTCACTCACCACGTCCTTGGTGCCACTTGCACCAAAGCGTTCAAGTTAGATATGCCGAGCTTTCACACTAAGCAATCTAACCGTGCATCACGACTCCGAGGCATCCCTCGCTTGGCGGTGTGCCCAAACCAGTCTCCCCACTGAGAGTCCATGACCACCGAAATATGAGTGTCCTCATATTCCAAACCATCACCACGCCCTAGTGAGTTGGGACTCGAACCCAAGTACTAGAGGGTCGGGACTCGAACCCAACCTCCGTATATGCATCTACGGACGGCATCACACAAGATGCCTGGCGTGACTCCCCACGCTGGTGCACCAACTCATATTTAAAGCGCGCTACAGATCACAGCTTAGGAACCTAGTTCCTCCGCACTGCCAAGTCCTCTCAATTGACAAGCTTGTGATCATGCATGGACTCCTCCATGCTCGACCCCATGGGCCACCCTTTTGAAGTTGGCTCCTTCAACTAGGGTATTCATTCCCTCTGACTTGCCAATCTCACTTAGCAAGTCATCCGGCCACCGTAACATGGTTCATGCATAAGCGTGAAAGTCCTTAACCATCGACTTTCGT
The DNA here is from genome assembly GCF_000143415.4 of Selaginella moellendorffii. NCBI lineage: Eukaryota > Viridiplantae > Streptophyta > Lycopodiopsida > Selaginellales > Selaginellaceae > Selaginella > Selaginella moellendorffii. Next base: position 1,211,393 of record NW_003314319.1, read on the forward strand.
TCAAAGCCCTCTCTTTGAACACTTGGGAACTACTTCCCTAACCTTGATAGCCTTGCCTCATGGCAAGCTTCAAGACCACGCTTCTGCTGCGCCACTCTAATTTCGCGCGTTCCATGAACCATTTACACTTGGCCTTTCTAGGTACTAAGCTACCTAGAATCGTCTTTAGGAACCTTGAAGGAACTCTGTCCCTTAGCTTGCTAAGGCCTCCCTTTTCGCAAGCTTTATAGTCGCCATATAGTCTAACATGGACAATTCCATATTTTAGACTCTCCATGGCATCACGGTTGCTAGCAGCAACATCCTCGAGCACCCTCTTGATCCTCCACTCCCAACTTGCATAACTACCGTTAGATATGCCCTTCGATTTCTATGGTTCAGTTCCATCCCAATACTACTTGCTTTTTGGCCCCCTATGATTCTTTTGATTATTCTCCTCTAGGCTAGGAGGATAGCTTTGCACATTTTACTATGCCTTAGCAAGTATTCTTAGGGATGAACCTACCCGATAGCCTAGGGAGTGGTTCCTCAATCTGGGGCATGCTCACCTTATAATCCCACACATCGGGATTAACATTGCTGCTTATGGGCCTTTACATGCCCATCACTAGCCTTGCCAAAATTCAAGTTTTGGCTCTGTCCAATTCGGGTAGACAGTCTTCCCCTGTCTCCACAACCTTGGACATTTGGATAGCACCTACTATCCATCATTTGCTAGGGACTTAGTCCCTTGGGCTTTATCTATTGCCCTTGCGACACGAAACACCACCTCCTGGTGTTCTAGAGTGTTTGGGTGTCCCAATGATGGCCTCCTGACCATGAGCATTCCCGTTTACGACATTGACTTCCAGCATTTTAGACTTTGCTAATCCAACGACCTGCAAGGTCTTAACCTTCGAGGTGCCAACTCGCTAGAATACAACTTCTTGTATTCAGGTCCTGCTTACAAGGACCATCTTTGCAAGTGTTACTTCGACACTTGATTTGTTCTCTTGGGGCAATCTTTTGCCCCTTAGGACCACTTGTCCATGTGATGAGACTACCAACTCATCCTCTGAGTACACCCCCAACTCCTTGGGTTGTTCCAACATTTACTAGAGGTAGCCCTGGCTACCACTTCAAGGACTCATGTCCTCGCCCATGCTTGACCTCTCACGGTCATCCATTCCGGTCTCACCTTCATGAGCACCAGCCTCGACTATGTGAGGATAATCTTGTGACTCCTTTATTATTTTGGAGTCTCTATCTTCCCCGTGATCCCGACTATAGTTGTTTACCACAACTACCTTAGCCAATTGGATGAGCCAAATGCTCATCCGGATCACATCCTCAACTCAATGAGAAAAGCCTTGCACTGTTCCCAAGATCCCAAAGTCGTTCCATTATTGGCCCTTTTCTATCCACCACCTCATCTACAAGTTCACACATGAACTGTAATGGAGAGCCATGTCTTCCCGACTTGCTACTCCTCAAGGATAGGCCCACTCCTCGGACCTTCCGATGCCAACACTAGTGGTGATATACTTGAGCACCAATAAAAGTCAGACTAAGGAACAGCTCCGATACCAAGTTGTAAGCGACTAATTTTTCCATTTTACTTTAGTCACTTAACCGCACCTCCGACCCCTTGGAGGAGTCTCATTCACAACCTCCATAAGTCCCAGTTAGGACTTGGGGTATGCTAGCCCCAAGAATGGCATCTCTGCCACTCAACCTTTGCACTTGGTCCAAGTGCTCCACGTGTCTGATCCCATGACCGACACCCCAAGGTACCACCGACATATCGGCCCATTACGCTAAGGCCATGTCCATTCACCTTGGTCACATTGGTGGTCCAACACCACCTGCATTCCAAACCCGTCTCTCAAAGACTGGGTCATCCGTCCATGAGGGATCATCCTAGATCCACTCCTTAACGTCCTTAGGATGCCTACAGACATGGGGAATAGCCTTCCCCAATATCTCTGTTCCGGTCCCCACCAAGTCCCTTTTTGTCCTTGGTTGTGTTCGCCAATACTGCCACTGGATCAAGGCCCACCGGCCCGACCACTAAGTCCCACTATCCTCTAGGACTTCCTCACTGTGTGACTATGTCCTTGGTCACCCCACCAGAGGGCTACCCCTCTTCCTTTCCACAGTCTGGGACTTTGGGACACCATTTTGGAACACCGTGGCCCTACGCGGGCCTCATGGGTACTCTCCTCGCCTTCCGCCTTTAGGTGCTCTAGCCATGGGCTTAGAGCGAGGTTCCATTGAGCCACGACAGGTATCCAAGTAGGTAGTGCCACCCACACTTGGACTGGGAGCATCGGCCAGTCGATCTCCCGGGGGAACTAGAGCCGGCTCTTGAACACTTCACCAAGCTACCCCGCTTGTCGGCTTGTGTTCACTCTAGTCTTGGACTTCCCAGTGGGCAGCTCATCACCCAACACTGGGTCCGGCCTTCCTGGGCTAAACTGGCCTTTCCTGGCCAAACTGGCTCCACTGCAGTCCTCCCCCTTACTATACTTTTGGAGCTCACCAAACCCCCCAGGGTCTAGGAGACGAACGCTTTGGGCTTTCACCCTCTCAGACTCGAACTCGGACTCGGACTCGGACTCGGACTCGGACTCGGACTCGGACTCGGACTCGGGCTCGGGCTCGGTCTCGGCCTCGGTCTTGGTCTCGGTTCCGATCTCGGTCTCGGTCTCGGTCCCGGTCTTGGTCCCGGTCTCGGTATCAACTTCGGAATCCATCTCGGGTCCATCTCGGACTCCAACTCGGGTCCATCTCGGACTCCATCTCAGGTCCATCTTGGGTCCATCTCGGACTCCATCTCGGGTCAATCTCGGGTCCATCTCGGACTCCATCTCGAACTCCATCTCGGGTCCATCTCGGGTCCATCTTGGACTCCATCTTGGGTCCATTTCGGGTCCATCTCGGACTCCATCTCGGGTCCGTCTCGGACTCAATCTCGGATCCATCTCGGGTCCACCTTGGACTCCACCTCGGACTCCATCTCGGGGTCCTTCTCGGACTCCACTTCAGACTCCACTTCGGACTCCAACTCGAGTCCATCTCGGACACTTCCACGTGTCATGTGTTAATCCTTTTTGGGTCCCTTTTTGGAGCCTCGCCTATGGCTCGCTTCGTGCTCATTCCTCAAGCACTTCATTAGGAGTTCCACTCCCGCTCTTGATTTTTCAAGTCAGAGCTTTTGGTCCAAACGTGTTACGCTCATTTGACTCTCGCTTTGGCCACTAGCACGTGGCGCCCTTTCGGCTCCAGTTTGGGGCCTAGGGATTTTGTGTCTCACAAAGGGCAAGGACGTGGTCGTGGCCATGACGTTTGCTGTTGGGCATGTGATGAAGTTGGGCATACCTATTGCCATTGTTGGCATTTTTCGGATTGGCAACCTTCATTTCCTGGGTGGAGACCTTGGCATCAACATCCTCCTGTTGGTGTTGTTGTAGTGGAAGGTCTAGACACTGCAATACATCTGGGAAACGAAAAGTTGTGCGAGTAATGGAGGGACCTTGTGCGAATATTTTAGTGACCCCTTCATCTTTCTTTCGGGAGTATCATTAAGAGGTTCACTCAGCATCGGTTCATCCAGTGTTTATTTTCCAAACTCGTTTTTATAATAAAAGGTCTCCTTTAATTCTCTCTATATTGGTTGATACAGATTCGAGTTTATCTTCTATTGCTCAACCTATTGCCACAAGTTGGCGTTTACACTTGCGTCGTGCGGCATAACCAGTTTTCATTCTTTATGGCAACGGCCGTACATATGCATGTGCACGGGATGAGGCGGACCTGGTTGTGCGTGTTTGTGAGCTTGAGTTGCAATCCTTGTAGGTGGTGCTGAGTCAAGCTTTTGACCTCATCCTTGGTATGAATTGGTTGCAGCGCAATCATGCCAAATGTGACTTTGAGGCTTCTCCCCCTTGTTTCATACTTCCTTATGTTTCATCCATTCCTCTCACTTTTGTACCTCTTCGTCCCTTTATTTCTCCTTCTGCTTCCATTACTTTTGTTTCCCCATTATTTCCTCCTATATTTCCATCTTGTTCTTCTCTTCCCTTTTCCAGTCCCTTCAACAATCTTTGTGTTGCAGAGGTTGACCAGCTCATAAAGGAGTATTTTAATCTCTTTGACTTTGACACATCGTCTAGGGCCAAGATTGCCACATGTCATCCGATTCCAAATGGGGATGCTCGTTTAATCAAGGTTCCTATTCGTTGTCGGTCACCAAAGAGATCAAGATTTTACGCGCAAATGTTAAGGAAATGTTAGAGAAGTGTGTTATTCGGAAGTCGCAATGTCTTTGGGTATGTGAACCTTATCTTGTGACAAAGCCTGATGGGAGTATTCGTTTATGCATCGACTATCATTCGTTAAACAAAGTAACGATCCCAGATGTGTACCCTTTTCTTCACACTACTGATCTCTTGGATTGTCTAAAGCGAAGTCATTAGTTCACCAAGCTAGATCTTGCTTTTGGGTATTGGCAAGTACCAATGGCCGAAGAAGATATTCCTTAGACTGCTTTTTGTATACCATTTGGATTGTATGAGTTCTTGGTGATGCCATTTGGTTTGAACAATGCTCCAACAACTTTCCAACCGATGATGGACGAGGTCCTTTGCGATATGCTGGAGGTGACTGCTAACTTCATTGATGATGTCTTGATCCACTCGGAGGGGACATGGGAGGAGCATGTTCGTGATGTTCGTAAAGTGTTGGATTGGCTACGGGACGTTGGTTTAAAGCTGAAGTGGTCAAAGTGCGTGTTTGGTTCCAAGGACACAACTTATCTTGGGTACTATATTTCTTATGAGGGTTTGCAAATTGATCTTAACAAACTTGTGGCTATTCTAAAGTTCCCTACTCTAAAGTGTGTAAATGATGTGTAGTGCTTCTTGGGCAAGGTGCAGTATCTCAGTCGCTTTGTGGATCATCTTTTTGATCGCACTGCACCATTGCAAGCGTTGTTGGAGTCATCAACATCATCTTTCATCTGGATTGTCAGCAGGCATTCATGGATCTCAAAGAGCTATTGACGACTCCTCCAGTTTTGGCATATCCTGACTATACTCGACCTTTTATTTTGCACGTGGATGCTTTTGACATTGGTGTTAGAGGAGTGTTGATGCAAGAAAGCTTGAGTGTGCCTTGTCAGTGCCATCCCATTGTGTATATAAGCCATACATTATAACCAGCGGAGATGAACTACTCCACGATAGAGAAGGAGTGTTTAGCAACACTCTGGGGTTTTGAGAAACTTCAGGCATATCTACATGGTTCTCGGACGTTACTTGAAGGTGACCATACTGCCGTCACTTCATTAGTGAAACGGAAGAACTTCGTTAGTTGTACTGCTAGGTGGGTATATGGGACATCATCGTGTAACTGAGAAGCTGCGCAGGTTTTCTATTGGCCGAAGATGCGGCGTGATATTATCTAGTATGTGCATAGTTGCATTTGGTGCCAAACTCGTAATATTCCCCCTCGTGTCGTGGAAAGACGGTTGGAGTCAATTACAATTTCCCATCCATTTGAGTTGGTGGAATTTGATCTTATGGGACCTTTTCCACGGTCGGTTGCTCGCAATGAGTATGTTATTATTGTTTTTGACTACTCGACTCGTTGGGTGGAAGTTGGTGCTCTTGCTAGCACCTTTGCAACTGTTGTTGGATACTTCCTCCTCAATCAAGTGGTGTTCCAACATTCTTGTCTAAAGCAGATTCTTTCGGATAATGGTTGCACATTTATAGCTGAGGCATTTCATGTTCTGACATCTCAGTTGGGGATATGTCACACTTTCACGAGTGCTTATCATCCATAATCAGACGGTTTAGAGGAACGGCTTGTTCGGACATTCAAAAGGATGATTGCAAAGTATATAAACTTTTAGCATTTGGATTGGGATGGTTATTTGCCATCTCTTCGGTATACATATTGTGAGACACAAAATCCCTAGGCCCCAAAGTGGAGCTGGAAGGGTGCCATGTGGTAGTGGCCGAAGCGAGAGCCAAACGAGCGTAACACGTTTGGACCAAAAGCTCCGACTTGAAAAGTCAAGAGCGGGAGTGGAACTTCCAACGAAGTGCTCGAGGAATGAGCACGAAGCGAGCAAAAAGCGAGGCTCCAAAAAGGGACCCATAAAGGACCAACACATGACACGTGGAATTGTCCGAGATGGACTCGAGTTGGAGGCCGAGATGGAGTCCGAGATGGAGTCCGAGATGGAGTCCAAGATGGAGTCCGAGAAGGAGTCCGAGGTGGACCCGAGATGGACCCAAAATGGAGTCCGAGATGGACCCGAGATGGAGTCCGAGATGGAGTCCGAGACCGGGACCGAGACCGGGACCGAGATCGAGATCAGGACCGAGGCCGAGACCGAGACCGAGGCCGAGTCTGAGTCCGAGTCTGAGTCCGAGTCCGAGTCCAAGTTCAAGTCTAAGAGGGTGAAAGCCCAAAGTGTTCGTCTCCCAGACCCTAGGGGATTTGGTGAGCTCCAAAAGTATAATAACGGGGAGGACTGCAGTGGAGCCAGTTGGGCTAGGAAAGGCCAATTTGTAACAACGTAACACGTTTGGACCAAAAGCTCCGACTTGAAAAGTCAAGAGCGGGAGTGGAACTCCCAACGAAGTGCTCAAGGAATGAGCACGAAGCGAGCCATAGGCGAGGCTCCAAAAAGGGATCCAAAAAGGACCAACACATGACACGTGGAGGAGTCCGAGATGGACCCGAGATGGAGTCCGAGATGGACCCGAGATGGAGTCCGAGATGGACCCGAGATGGAGTCCGAGATAGAGTCCGAGATGGAGTCCGAGATGGACCCAAGATGGAGTCCGAAGTCCAGACCGAGACCGAGACCGGGACCGAGACCGAGACCGAGACCGAGACCGAGACCGAGACCGAGATCGGGACTGAGACCGAGTCCGAGTCCGAGTCCGAGTCCGAGTCCGAGTTCGAGTCTGAGAGGGTGAAAGCCCAAAGCGTTCGTCTCCCAGACCCTGGGGGGTTTGGTGAGCTTCAAAAGCATAGTAAGGGGGAGGACTGCAGTGGAGCTAGTTTGGCCAGGAAAGGCCAGTTTAGCCCAGGAAGGCCGGACCCAGTGTTGGGTGATGAGCTGCCCACTGGGAAGTCCAAGACTAGAGTGAACACAAGCCGACAAGCAGGGTAGCTTGGTGAAGTGTTCAAGAGCCGGCTCTAGTTCCCCCGGGAGATCGACTGGCCGATGCTCCCAGTCCAAGTGTGGGTGGCACTACCTACTTGGATACCTGTCGTGGCTCAATGGAACCTCGCTCTAAGCCCATGGCTAGAGCACCTAAAGGCGGAAGGCGAGGAGAGTACCCATGAGGCCCGCGTAGGGCCACGGTGTTCCAAAATGGTGTCCCAAAGTCCCAGACTGTGGAAAGGAAGAGGGGTAGCCCTCTGGTGGGGTGACCAAGGACATAGTCACACAGTGAGGAAGTCCTAGAGGATAGTGGGACTTAGTGGTCGGGCCGGTGGGCCTTGATCCAGTGGCAGTATTGGCGAACACAACCAAGGACAAAAAGGGACTTGGTGGGGACCGGAACAGAGATATTGGGGAAGGCTATTCCCCATGTCTGTAGGCATCCTAAGGACGTTAAGGAGTGGATCTAGGATGATCCCTCATGGACGGATGACCCAGTCTTTGAGAGACGGGATGGGAATGCAGGTGGTGTTGGACCATTGGTGTGACCAAGGTGAATAGGTATGGCCTTAGCGTAACGGGCCGATATGTCGGTGGTACCTTGGGGTGTCAATCATGGGATCGGACACGTGGAGCATTTAGACCAAGTGCAAAGGTTGAGTGGCATGGATACCATTCTCGGGGCTAGCAAGCCCCAAGTCCTAATTGGGACTTATGGATGTTGTGAATGAGACTCCTCCAAGTGGTCGGAGGTGTGGTTAAGTGACTAAAGTAAAATGGAAAAATTAGTCGCTTACAACTTGGTATCGGAGCTGTTCCTTAGTCCGACTTTTATTGGTGCTCAAGTATATCACCACTAGTGTTGGCATTGGAAGGTCCGAGGAGTGGGCCTATCCTTGAGGAGTAGCAAGTCGGGAAGACATGGCTCTCCATTACAGTTCATGTGTGAACATATAGACGAGATGGTGGATAGAAAAGGGCCAATAATGGAACGACTTTGGGATCTTGGGAACAGTGCAAGGTTTTCCTCATTGAGTTGAGGATGTGATCTGGATGAGCATTTGGCTCAGCCAATTGGCTAAGGTAGTTGTGGTAAACAACTATAGTTGGGATCACGGGGAAGATAGAGACTCCAAAACAATAAAGGAGTCACAAGATTATCCTCACATAGTTGAGGCTAGTGCTCATGAAAGTGAGATCAGAATGGATGACCGTGAGAGGTCAAGCATGGGCGAGGACACGAGTCCTTGAAGTGGTAGCCAAGGCTACCTCTAGTAAATGCTGGAACAACCCAAGGAGTTGGGGGGTGTATTTAGAGATGAGTTGGTATTCTCATCACATGGACAAGTAGTCCTAAGGGGCAAAGATTGGCCCCAGAAAACAAAATCAAGTGTCAGAGTAACACTTGTGCGAATAGTCCTTGTGAGTAGGACGTGAATGCAAGAAGTGTATTCCAGTGAGCTAGTGCCTCACAAGTAGGACCTTACGGGTCTGTGAATTAACCAAGTCCAAAACTGCTGGATGACTCAAGTAGAGTCAAGGGATGGTCCTAAAAAAACTGATGGAAGCATTTGGACTGAGGTGTGTTGTACTCCACAAAGGATGGGGGGGGATCATAGGATCCAATGATGAGAACAGAGGGTATCTCATCGATGGCAAAATGTGCCATGCTAAAGTTATGGGAAAGGTGTTCCCAGAAGAAAACAACTTTGACACAAAGTTGTGTGTGACCTCTATGGTGCAATGCTAACGAATGGTTGGCATGAGAAAGAGTGGTGTTGGTCTTGGCAAAGACTTAGACACAAAGGGGAAGTGTCATAGAGGTAGGCTCGTGGAGCCGATGGTGTGGAGACACCAAATGTGCCAAGGTGTGATACCTTGAGGCTATGTTGGTGGGTTCATGAGAACCCCTTGCCAAAGGAATCCCAATGGAAATAGGAATGGCATAGCCTAAGCTGTAGAGCATGTAGTTGGAGTGTGGTGACCCAGATAATGATGGAGGTGTGAAAGCACCAAACAATGAATTGTAGGACTTGACAACTATGAGGCAACTAAGCAAGAGGTGCAAGATAATTGGTTAAATGGGTAGAAGGTAGCTACCCAAGACTTTTTAATGGCATAAGGAAGTTAGATATACCCTTACGGGGGATAAATTGCTTATGTTGCGATATAGTAAGTCAATGTCATAAATGGGAATGCTCATTGTCAGGAGGCCATCATTGGGACACCCAAACACTCTAGAACACCAGGAGGTGGTGTTTCGTGTCGCAAGGGCAATAGATAAAGCCCAAGGGACTAAGTCCCTAGTGAATGATGGATAATAGATGCTATCCAAATGTCCAAGGTTGTGGAGACAGAAGAAGACTGTCTACCCGAATTGGACAAAGCCAAAAAAGGAATTTTGGCAAGGCTAGTGATGGGTATGTAAATGCCCATAAGCAACAATGTAATCCCAGTGTGTAGGATTATAAGGTGAGCATACCCGGATTGAGGAACCACTCCTTGGGCTATTGGGTAGGTTCATCCCTAAGAATACTTGCTAAGGCATGATAGAAAGTGCAAAGCTATCCTCCTAGTCTGGAGGAGAATGACCAAAGGAAAGGTGTGAAGCCAAAAGCAAGAAGTAAGGGGATGGAACCGAACCATAGGAATCGAAGGGCATAACCAAGGTTGGTTATGCCAGCTGGGAGTGGAGAATCAAGTGGGGGCTCGAGGGTGTTGCCGCTAGCAACCGTGATGCCATGGAGAGTCTAAAATATGGAATTGTCCATGTTAGACTATATGGTAATTGGAAAGTTTGCAAAAAGGGGGGCCTTAGCAAACTAAGGGACAGAGTTCCTTCAAGGTTCCCAAAGAGGATTCTAGGTAGCTTAGTACCTAGAGAGGCCAAGCGTAAATGGTTCAAGGAACGCGCGAAATTAGAGTGGCGCAGTAGAAGCGTGGTCTTGAAGCTTGCCATGAGGCGAAGCTATCAAGGTTGGGGAAGTAGTTCCATGCTCTATTTCGTTAAAGTGGGATTTATTCAGTAAAATGGGACTAGGTACAAATTTTCAAGTATTTGAAAATGACGTGAAATTATATGTTTCTTGTGCAGGGGCTAGACATATCTGGGGCATGGTGACTAGCGCGGTGACTTTATGTCCAGACTAAGTCCATCTGGTTGTATAATAAATCTCATTGTCAAGGTGAACAAGCCGAATCTGAAGCTAAAGAAGAGCAATGGCATGCGCGCACACACTATTTGTTTGTTCATTGAGCATGTGGTGAGCTTTCCAAGATGAACGTCATTCCTATTAGCCAAACATATAACTTAATGGTGAGAACATTTAGATATTATTCAATGTTATCTTTTTCTAACGAATCTAATTGTGAAGGTATAGCAAGAGGCATTGCTAGTCTGGAGAAGTCATTTAACTCATTTGACCCTTAGTGTATTTTCATGAAACTAAATAACATTCATATTATTAAGGAATTTCTCTAGTACCTTTTTTTTACGACATAGAGGCTTGCATTTCTTTCAAAGGTGATTTAGTAAAAGGCCTGAGGGCACATGCCATTCTATTTCTCAGATCGGTATTAAGATATACTAGTGCAAAGGGAAAAAGGTATTTGGTGATCAAGTAAATGGCATGAGGGCACACGCCATTATAAGCCTAAGCGCTAGTGGACACCTCCTTTTTGGTACTCTCAGCGGTACTATCATCCTTCTCCGGGTCAGTTGTTTTGCTTTGGATTGTTGTCTCTGACGTTACTAGGGCGTTCTCGATAGTTGTTAATGTTGCCGTTTGTTTAGAAAAATGATCACCTGGAGTATATTACGGGGAGTTTGGAAGACTTATATATTCTACATCTTCACCTATCTCCTTCTCCGTCTCCTTTTCTGCCTCACTTACAGATTTTGTGCTTGCCATGAGAACGCTCTTCACCCTAAAATATGGAGTTCGTTGTGTTATAAAAGGAAACCAACACACACGCTGCAAGGGAATGATGGTACATAAAGCACGTAAGCCCACAATATGGGTTTATGTGCCATTAATATGGGCCACACGCCATATTATGAGATTTATGCACGTGTGATTGGTAAATGCATATGTCACATCATCTTTGTTTTACCTCACACACTATATCAGGCCTAATGAACCATATCATATGTGCGCACATGCTATATATATGGAGAAGTATTATGCAAGGATAGAAATTCAATGCATGATTGTGGAGAGCAATGGCATGAAGCCACATGCTAAATAACATTTTAGAGAAAGAATTAAAATAAAAACATGCAAACAGTACTAAGTGGACCAAGACTTAGAAGTGCACAATTGAATGAGGTATTTCTAATAAATACTTCACTCACCTCATATAGGAATGGCTACCACTCTCAAATGGCGTATTGCCTCATGCCATCACCTCGCAATTTATTATAACAATCCGATGAATTCATATTCGGCTTGTTCACCTTGAACTTTAAGTAAGATTTGCTAGAACAACTAAGAATTTATACTTGTTATTTGTACCATCTCACCTAGGAATGGCGTAAGGCCACATGCCATCACGCCTCCTCTGATTCAGATTCGGATTGTTCACCTTGAAATAAAATACATTAGAAAGTTAGAAAAGGAATATTCATGAATCTCACCTTGAACCCGGGTTATGAATGCTCTTGCTGCATCTCTTGCATGGTCTGGCAAGGTGATGGTGGCACTCTGCTTCCGCATCCAACCATGCACAACATTATCCACCGATATGCTCATGCTGGGATCCCTTGGATTCAGCACCCATCTCTTTTCTAGGCAATCCTTCGTATATCCGGAACTTGGCTTGAACCACTCCACAGTTACATTGAAGGAGTTAGTTTCCGCGTCCTCCTCTGCATCAATGATGCAGCGCCCCACCCATATCATTTGTTTTTTATTACTGGGTCTGACAAACACGACCATTCCTTTGCAGACCTGTACTGGATTGAATGCTGAATCCGGTTTCTTGTTCCTCGGCCCACAATAGTGATCCTCAACATCATTATCTGTCACTGCATTTCCAGAGGACATTGTTCCGCTACTATCTGGTGCTCTGGGTTCTGGCCAAAAGGACTCTTCCAATTCTTCATATACAACCGGCCCATTTTGGATAGCAGATATAATCTTCTCCCAGTATTTGAGCAAAGGCTTGCACCTCTGAAAATAGGATTCTCCACCAAACACCAACCCCCTCTTCCAGAAGGCAATATGCTGTCTAATCCCGGCCACTATACTTTCCTGGTCTTTGAGTCCATCCGGGTGCATCGGCCGTGGGGAACCCTGAGGAATCATAGGTTCCCTAGTTATGGGATCTCTCTTGAAGAGTTCAATGCCGTCCACTGGCAGCCACACTGTGTCCCATTCTCTCATCTTGTACCTCATCACTGGAGCACCGTCACACATGCTGAAATGAAACTGAAGAGGCTTGGAGTGGCCAATCAGCGTTTCGGATCCGTCCCTGATGTAGCCTCTTATACCATACAAAAATATATACAATTGCAGCAAGGCAAAAGGAATATGGCAATAGGCTAGTAGGGGCCAAAGATGGCATGAGGCCTCATGCCATCTTGATATACACACAGTTGCAGGCAAGTAAAAACATACATGACAATACGCTAGCCATGAAATTGCAAGGGCCCAAGATGGCATGTGGCCTCATGCCATTTCTAAATGTGGTCCTAAGCCATTCCATGGTGAACATACTAGGAAGCACAAGTGCCGAATATCAAGAGGAAGCGGTAGCCACACCAAAGACAGTGTCGCTCGCAACACCGCAACTACTCGTAGCGCCGCTCGCAACACCGCAACTGCTCGTAGCGCCGCTCGCACAAACTGCCACTCGCATAAACTGCCGCTCGCAATGGCGCTCGCAATGCTACAACCGCTCGTAGACGCATAAACCACAGCCCACAACGCCGCTTACACAAGCAGCGCTCACTGCGCTCAGCGGAACCAAGAACACGGCGCACAAAAATGATAGACCTAGGAATGATTTTGAGAATTCAAAAATAACACACGCTTGAACGTCACATCAAATCCTCTGACAAACCAGATCTTATGATTCCTCTGACAAATTTCAAACTGAGTAGCTTCTAGACTTTGCTGTCGAAGGTTGAACTTTGTTACATCATGTCCTTGCCTCGATCCAGCTGTGCCATGTCAGTGATTCAAACTTTGCCATGCCATGTCAGCGATCCGCGCCAAGATTATTCGCCGTGTAAAGGAATAATTATGCTGTGTGTGTACGTCCATTTATGGCAATATAAGGCCACACGCCATTCAAAGAATAATGCTAGTCGAGCATTTTTTGGTGCATTTTTGGGTTCAAAATTGCATGAGCCCACACGCTATAAAGTTTACCTGTACCAAAAATAGAAACAGCTTTATTTACTTGGGAATTTAAGTGGTTGAGGCATTTTTAAACTTACAAACATATGCCCTACTTACATTCCTTTGGTTGCTTAAAATTCAAAAATATTATAAACCTTTCTTTTTGCATTTTCAATGTTTTCAATTATGGTTTTTGATTTTCGCAGGACCAGCCTAGTAATCTATTTGCATCCCGTCATGTTTATAGCTAGCTTTCGTTTGTCCCCTTCGCTAGCCTGAGATACATCTGCTCGGCATCTGCCTCTTACAGCATTTGCCCAGAAAGGGCATCTTTCTTCACGCAGCATTTGCCACATGTTTAGGGTTTAGGGTTTAGGGTTTAGCAATTCAGTAGCTTGATAAACATGCAAATACAGAACTTGATGCAAAATCCTTTGATATGTCACAATGCCCCTAGGACCATAAACACATTTCAATAGAGAGGGTCCTTTCATTTCATAACTCCTTACGTAGATCTTGGTGAAACCAGAGTTAGTGAAGTTAGTTTCTTGTGATCCCGCATCTGATTGTGATGTCCCTTTGCAGTGTCAATGGAAAGGTCAATGCACACCAAACTGTAAAATCTTGGAGCAAAATAACGGTCGAATCTATGGCAAATTCCCCTGAAACATTGTAAGGCTCGTGTGGTCTCATGTGGTGTCCGATCGAGATGCTTTTTTGCAGGGTCATCAAGAAAGACATTGTATACCATTCTGTAAAATCTAGTTGCGATCTAACGGTTGGATCTCCAGAAAACTCAAAAAAATCTCGCGCGTGTTAGAATATTCTAGGAATATACTCCTATGTGCCCCTAAAAATGGCATGTGGCCCCACGCCATTCAAGAGATAATGCCAGATGACGCCGAGAATTTTTTGGTGCATTTTTTGGGTTCAAAATTGCATGAGCCCACACGCTATAAAGTTTATCTTTGCCAAATAGAGAAAAGTTTATCTGTGTCATGTGAGGTAGTTACAGTTCTTTGTGCTCGGCATCTACCTCTTGCAGCATTTGCACTGAAAGGGAATTTTTCTCCATTCAGCATTTGGCCCTGAAAATGGCATGCGCCCACACGCCATTCAAGGAATAATGCCACAGGACGCCTGGATTTTTGGGTTTAAAATGTTTAGGGTTTTTTGGGTTTTTTCAAAATATTTTGGGTCCAACGTTTTTTGGGTTTCTTTGGTTCAAAATTGCATGAGCCCACACGCTATAATATTGATTTGAGAGAAAAATAGAAACAGATAGAATTTCTTTATTTAGCTGAACATCTGCCATTTTTGGAAATACAAGATGCTTTGGAATATCCAATCATGCATGGTATAAATATAGCGAGGGTATTAAATGATATCCCAATCATGATCTTTCTTTTGGATTTCGCGTGCATGCAGTCCGAGGAATGATGACGTTGCGGATTTCTTTTGGATTTTGCGTGCTTGCATGCGCGCGGCAATCCAGAAATTAATGGTGGCGCCCAAGTCCGAGGAATGATGACGTGGTGGGATTACCAACCGTTGTGACATTTCGCGCGTGTGAGGTTAGGTTTTGCATTTTGCTTCGTACTCGCGCTCGCATCGCGCTCCCACTCGCGATCACGCTCACATTCGCGCTCATCTACCTTCTCTACAGGTTTCTTGTGTGCATCGGCGTCCACTCGCGCTTGCATCACACTCGCGCTCGCATCGCGCTCGTGTGCATCGGCGTCCACTTCAAGACACACCCAGTTTGTAACTTCGCCGCCAACTCCGCCGCCCACTCCGCCACCCACACGTAGCCCACTTGGCGTCCCGGGAGATTTCAGCGCCACTCTCCAACTGTAAGTGGCAGAGTAGCTTTGCTGCTACGATCCGCTGCACACACAGTGCACATTCGCCAGCGAGTCCGGCCTCGATTGTCACGGCCTCCATTCGGCTTCAAATGGTAAGTCTTTTAGGCCAAGTAGAAAATGGCATGAGGCCACATGCCATTCAGTAGCAACATTGGCATGCACTGATTGAGCTCTCGAGTGCAGTCCGGTTACAGATGGCATGTAGCCTCACGCCATCTTAGGATGCAGCCTCAAGACATCTGATGCAGTGGTGAATGGCGTGTGGCCTCACGTTATTTCCAGCTGCTAGCTTTTCATCTGTCAGCTCTAATTGTTGTGCATTTCTGAACAGGCGAGGAATTGCGTTCTTAACACTCAGCATCCATAACATTCTACTCGCGACAAAAGTTGTTTTTGACAAATGGGTAGATGTGCTGAGGAGGTACCATGACGGGGAGTTGCTAAACTCAATGGGTGTGGAGGACGGCCGGAAGCCCAATGATTTGAAGCTCAACGCCTTGCGTTTCTCGCGGTCTCTAGACGACGACAACCTTCTGACAGTGGCTAATGCTCTTCTACGTGGTGAGGTAGTCTTCAACAAGACCAAAATGACTCCCGGCCATATTGTGACATACGAGGACTTGTGCACGACTCTGAGAGCTCGTGCGCTATTGAAGGATTGGATCTTCGAGCAAGTGGCCGTGGAGAGGGTGAGCATCGACACCACGCAAGAGATGATGGAAGAGCTGGAGTTGTCAAATGAAGACATCGACGACTACGTGAAGGGGGCCCCCAAGTTCATCGATCTGCTGCGGGATGCCACGAAAAGTAAAGCTGAGAAGTTGGATCAGTATCCAAATTTCATTAAGAGGGATGTCGACCGTCGGCTTCAGAAACAGCTCGACCCCGCAGCAGAGGCCTATCGAGAACCTTACCGGGTATACGTGAATTTGGATGAGGATCAAAGGTGGAGGAGCATCGTTTCCCGCGGAGATGAGCAGGTCAAGAACATCTTTTGTGTGATGGACTTCACAAACGAGGAGATCACTCATGCAGACAAAGTCAGCTCCATCATTGACTTAATGGTGGGACTTGCGGAGGTGGAATCTTCAGTCCACTATATGATCTACGACTCCGAATCCTATCACAAGTTCTAGAAGGCCTTGAACAAGGTGAAGGCTCGGTTGAAAGGCAAGGAGATGCGGGAGATCCATGGGATAATGGCTAAGAAGAAGATACTGACGAATGTCCGCATCTTGACACTCGCCCTTGTTATTGGTCCTGCAGCAGAGTGGGACTGGAGTGACTTCCCAGCTTCGTTCAACAAGGCCGATCGAATTGATCTGAGGGAGGTCAATTTACCCGTGCCTGAGGAACTGAAGACGGCTATGGAGCTTTCGAATCCAAAGAAAGCTCCAGGTGCAGCATGGGAAATGCTCAGCTGGGTCTTCAACGCAATAGCGGGTGACTCCAAGGGCAAATGCGTTGTCGAGTACAACTGCAGCGGACTATTCTTTCAAGCCGCACTACTCAAGGGTGTCCCGTGTGTTGCGGTGACAAACTCCATTGAAGAGGTGACTTCAATGGAGCATATAATTACAGTTGCCAAAGAAAAACAGTATCTTCTCTGCGAACCTGGTGAGTACGCACTTTAAGTTTAAATGTTATCTCACAAGCTCTATATGCAGGAGCATGGCCACCCCCAGATGCTGAAACGGCGTTAACAGCTACTGATGTTAGGCCGAGCTCACAACCTGCACAAGGTAAGGTCACGTGAGGCCTCACGCCATTTTGATTATAGATCGTTGTGAATATTCAAACATGAGGACTGAAAAGTGCACTGGTGGCGCGTCAAAGAAGGACAAACAGACAAGCAATAGGAAAAAAGGAGGTACAAATTATATTTGCAATGGCGTGTGGTCTCATGCCATTCCTTGCAAGAGACACTTCTTCAAAGGCAAAACAGGCAAGCACCAGCCAAGCTCAAACTGACAGTGGTCATAAAAAGTAAAAGCACGTTGGACAGTCGTCGGGATCAGAGGCGTTTGATTCGAAAAGGAAGAAGGGCAACGAAAAGATGATAGGTAATGCCTCGCGGTTATGGCGTGTGTGCTCATGCCATTCATTGCAGATCAAGGGCTAAGTGAAAGCAGCCAGTCACCACCTCCTGACTCAGATTCCTATGGCGGACTCCCCTTCCCCAATCTCAATGGAGAGGTACAATGGATGAGGGATGCTTTTCAAGTCAGGGCCACGTTTTTCTCATCTTGTCGTCTTCGAAGGGTGCAAAAACGTGCAGAAACCATGTTAAGACAGTCGGGTGAGGATACGGTCCTAGGTCAAGCACTAAAACAGGCTATGGATGTCTTGTATTTTGAGATGGAGACTCGGCTAAATGATTTTCCCAAGATGGTCCTGGAAGAACAAGCCATCCAGCCTGAGCAGCCTATGGAAGAAATGCAGGAGGGGGATGAGGAGCCAGAGAAAGATAATGAGCAAGAAGAGCAGAAGGACGAAGAGGAGGACAAAGAAAAGGAGGACGAAGAAGAGGAGGACGAAGAAGAGGAGGACGAAGAGGACTTGGATGGTCCTCACAATGGTGACGATCACAATAACGACGATGACGATGATGACGACGATGGCCAGCCTGAGGTGGCCAAAGAGCAGCGGAGGAAGGTCATACAAGACAAACCATCAGGTAAATAATAGTACATCCATTCCTAACCTTTTACCATTTCTAACATTGTCCATGTAGGTCGCAGAAGAAATGGTAAGTAGAGATTATTCAGTTGAATTAAGATACAAACTCTAGCCTTTAGTGTTGAGGAAGGATAGTGCCAAGCAAGGGTCGAAACGTATGTCCAATCCTTCAGAGTCAGCAGTGCGCCCAAGTGATATCGGTCCTAGTTCCTCAATAGCAGTTGATGGTAAATACAGTATAATCGATTCAATGTGCTAATGAGTTTGTTTTTAGTAGCACGGGAGGATACCATCTCAATCGAAGGGAGATATTTGGACATGCATATGGATCCGCCAGTGGACTCTACTTGCCTGCAAGAGTCATCAGAGCTGGTGGAGGCTACTATCCATATTAACGCCAAGCAAGCTGACCACACTCCACTTGATGCTACCCATACCACTGAGTCAATCTTGTCCACGTATCCAATTGATGGTGACCAGGCGCCATTGGACCCGCATGAGGCCGCCCCAGCCGCCGAGCCGGTCGTATCCTCATTTCCAACGTGTGCCCAATCGTCTGACTACGCGCCATTGGAACCTCCCTACACCGCCCCTGCTGCTTGTTCGGTCATGTCCACTTTGCCAACGGAGGCACCAGTTGAAATGGCGTGTGATCACACGCCATCAGAACCACCCCATGCCACTATGGAGCCAGTTGTACCAGAGTCTACAGCTGAAATGGCATGTGCCCACACGCCATCGGATGCAATTGACCCCACATTGCAGAGGAGAGTATTTCCGCCCTTCACGTTTCCTCAACCAAAACCCTCTGAACGACCATCGGGAGCACCATTCGCTAATATTGTAGATGGTAAAATTGACTTGTACCATTTTTTATGCTGACGCATTTCATTTCAGAGTCACGGCGAAAGTACTGTATCGTTTTTGATCTGAACGGTGTCCTTTTCTCCCATGAGCGTGGCTCGTCCTCGAATGTCACTGCACCCTCCAAAGCCTGCGGTCGCAAGTTGGTCAAAAGAGACAGATTCACATTAATCACAGGGGAGAAACTGCGGGATCTAATAATGACCATGCGACACTTAAAACAGAGGGCCGGGTTCAATTTGCAATTGGGAGTTTGGACATCCATGATGCGCCACAATGCATTAACGTTGCTACAGATGATGCACGATCAGACGCGAGTAATATTACCATTTGACTTTCTCCTAACGCAGGAGGATTGCTTGACTATGGTCCATGTGAGGGGTAGCAAGCCCATCTTCGTCAAGGCAGAGGCTATAGTGATGAACCGGACTGCTAGGTCAAGTGAAATCCTCATCATCGATGACTCGCCGATTAAAACTGCAGCAAACACGCACACATATGCAGTGCACCCCATCTCTTGCAGTATGGAAACTAGGGAGAAGAAACCGTATGTTCTGGGGGACCTTGCAAAACGGCTTGGAGCGATGGTGATAGAGAACCGGCCAGTCCAGGAGGTGGCTGCAGAAATCAACCAAATGGCAGATGGAACAGTATATCAGAAGCCATTTGATCGGACAGACACCAGTCATCATTTATGGCATGTATATTGTCTAGCCAAGCACTATCCGCATCTCCATAATCTGCTCAACCGGATGGGTTCTTCGACCACTGAACATGAGCGTGGACGTATTAGAGAAGAGATGGCATTACTATTGGGTTTAAATCCTGATAGTGTGGAGAGTGATGAAATTCCAAGATTATTGTATAGGCGTTGGAGGCAAAAAATAACAGTCTGAGATGGCATGTATTTATTTAAAAATGTAACTTATTATGGCATGGGGTTCCATGCCATTGTATTAATATTAAAAGACAATTCTTTGAGAGGATTTGCATTATACTAGAAGTGTTACAGCATGTTATTGGAAGTTTACGAAGTTGTTTTATTAATAAGGGGAAAGTAAAGATTGAATGGGGACTTGGGCTCCACCTAGACTTGGAGCAACTGAGCCAATATTAAAAGGATGGAAAGAAATTGGACGACAATGACAAGGAGAAGAGAGAGGTGAAGCAGTGGCAGGGGGAGGAGAAGTGATTGAGTAGACATTTCCTTGTTTAAAATAAAATGGCATGTGCCTCAATGCAGTTGAATTTTGTTATATTTATATACTATATAAAGGTTTGGAAACCTTATTTTACAAGTGGGATAATGACAATTCCCACTTTAACGAAATAGAGCTTTTCCCGAGTGTTCAAAGAGAGGGCTTTGAACGAAAGTCAATGATTGAGGACTTTCACGCTTATGCACGAACCATGTTACAGTGGCCGGATGACTTGCTAAGTGAGATTGGCAAGTCAGGGGGAACAAATACCCTAGTTGAAAGTGCTAACTTCAAAAAGGGTGGCCCATGGGGCCAAGCATGGAGGAGTCCATGCATGATCACAGATATGTCAAGTGAGAGGACTTGGCAGTGTGGGGGAACTAGGTTCCTAAGCTATGATCTATAGTGCTCTTTAAAAAATAGGTTGGTGCACCGGCGTGGGGAGTCACGCCAGGCATCTTGTGTGATGCCGTCCGTAGATGCATATACGGAGGTTGGGTTCGAGTCCCGACCCTCTAGTGCTTGGGTTCGAGTCCCAAATCACTAGGGCGTGGTGATGGTTTGGAATATGAGGACACTCATATTTCGGTGGTCATGGACTCTCAGTGGGGAGACTGGTTTGGGCACACCGCCAAGCGAGGGATGCCTCGGAGTCGTGATGCACGGTTAGATTGCTTAGTGTGAAAGCTCGGCATATCTAACTTGAACGCTTTGGTGCAAGTGGCACCAAGGACGTGGTGAGTGAGATGGGGACACCTAATCTCAGTTGCTATGGACCCTTGGCCGGAAGGGCTGGCTTGGGCGCACCGCCAAGTGTGGGGGATGCCCCCGGGGTCGTAGTTAACAAGTTAAAGGTCTGGAAGACCTAGTACCTATTGGCAAACCTGTTAAGGTGCCGAGGTGAGATCACTAGGTGATCTTGTGGCTAAATAAGGATAAGGTCCTTGTTTGGGTTAAGGAATAAGGTTCCTAGTTCAAAGTGTTGATTTGAACTATTGATGATGGTGTGGCTTGGTCAAGGTGACCAAGTGGGAAAAGCACCTTAGGGAAATGAGTTATGTCATTGCGATGGCATAGTGTATCCAAGGAAAGTAATCTCTATAAGAGACCCATGGGAGGGTCACAAAGTTGGGCCGTGGATAGAGCCCACAGCAGAAGATGCTAAAAGAGACTTACTAGGGGTGAACACCCTAGTCTTGGCAAAGCAGAGCTTTTGCTATGGAATCAAAAGAATACCTCAAGGAGGGAGGTAGAGATTCGATGTTGCTTAGTGCAACAATCAATGGATAGGAGCAAAAGATGAGTGGCTAAGATAGGGCCGTGGAATCCCTTGGAAGGAATCCAAGTGACAAAGTTAGGCGAGGAACACTAATGTGTTGGACACTAACAAATTGCGGGGAAGGAAGTGTGTTTTCAAGGATGGATTCCGAATTGCTCCGATTTGGCAAAACTGGAAGCTCCAAGGGAGGGAGCGGTAAGGTAGCCAAATGATAGGGCCATGGACAGCCCTAGCACAAAGTATGATAAATGGAACTTAGTGCCCAAGGTGGCACGAAATAGAAGAGAGGATGATGGTGCCCTCAAGTAAATAATGAGCTTCCTAGGATGGGGGAAGTGGAGTTGCACAATTTGTGCAATGCAAGGTGTTGGAGACACCTAGGAAATTGACTTCCAAAAGTCAAAAGAGTAAAAGTTCCAAGGTGCAAATGTTCAATAAATGGAAATTGAGACTACTCGAGAAGGAGTAGTGGGATTGACTTAGAGAAGGGTCTCTAAGAGGTTTAGCGAGAACTAAACCAATAAAAGGAGAGAACCACTACATGTGGTCCAATCAGTCTCTAAGTTGGAGAGACTACCCTCCTTAGAGGATAGGCAAGGCATGGTGAGCTTTTGGTGTCAAACCATTGAGGCATATGCAAAAGGCATGGTGAGCCTTCAATGTCAAACCAATGACGAATATGGAGAAGGCATGGTGAGCCTTCAATGTCAAACCATTGACAAATATTGGCTAGGTGCCAAGGATAGAAATGGTAACACATGCGAGTGTTACTTTACAAAATGGTTTACCATTCGATGAGGACATCGAACTTCGTCTATGGGTGGTGGAGCTGTGAGACACAAAATCCCTAGGCCCCAAAGTGGAGCTGGAAGGGCGCCACGTGGTAGTGGCCGAAGCGAGAGCCAAACGAGCGTAACACGTTTGGACCAAAAGCTCCAACTTGAAAAGTCAAGAGCGGGAGTGGAACTCCCAACGAAGTGCTCGAGGAACGAGCACGAAGCGAGCAAAAAGCGAGGCTCCAAAAAGGGACCCAAAAAGGACCAACACATGACACGTGGAAGTGTCCGAGATGGACTCGAGTTGGAGGCCGAGATGGAGTCCGAGATGGAGTCCGAGATGGAGTCCGAGATGGAGTCCGAGAAGGAATCCAAGGTGGACCCGAGATAGACCCGAAATGGAGTCCAAGATGGAGTCCGAGATGGACCCGAGATGGAGTCCGAGATGGAGTCCGAGATGGACCCAAGATGGAGTCCGAAGTCGAGACCGAGACCGAGACCGGGACCGAGACCGAGACCGAGACCGAGACCGAGACCGAGACCGAGACCGAGACCGAGATCGGGACCGAGACCGAGACCGAGCCCGAGCCCGAGTCCGAGTCCGAGCCCGAGTCCGAGTCCGAGTCCGAGTCCGAGTCCGAGTCCGAGACCGAGTTCGAGTCTGAGAGGGTGAAAGCCCAAAGCGTTTGTCTCCCAGACCCTGGGGGGTTTGGTGAGCTCCAAAAGTATAGTAGGGGGAGGACTGCAGTAGAGCCAGTTTGGCCAGGAAAGGCCAGTTTGGCACAGGAAGGCCGGACCCAGTGTTGGGTGATGAGCTGCCCACTGGGAAGTCCAAGACTAGAGTGAACACAAGCCGACAAGCGGGGTAGCTTGGTGAAGTGTTCAAGAGCCGGCTCTACTTCCCCCTTGAGATCGACTGTCCGATGCTCCCAGTCCAAGTGTGGGTGGTACTACCTACTTGGATACCTGTCGTGGCTCAACGGAACCTCGCTCTAAGCCCATGGCTAGAGCACCTAAAGGCGGAAGGCGAGGAGAGTACCCATGAGGCCCGCGTAGGGCCACGGTGTTCCGAAATGGTGTCCCAAAGTCCCAGACTGTGGAAAGGAAGAGGGGTAGCCCTCTGGTGGGGTGACCAAGGACACAGTCACACAGTGAGGAAGTCCTAGAGGATAGTGGGACTTAGTGGTTGGGCCGGTGGGCCTTGATCCAGTGGCAGTATTGGCGAACACAGCCAAGGACAAAAAGGGACTTGGTGGGGACCAGAACAGAGATATTGGGGAAGGCTATTCCCCATGTCTGTAGGCATCCTAAGGACGTTAAGGAGTGGATCTGGGATGATCCCTCATGGACAGATGACCCAGTCTTTGAGAGACGGGATGGGAATGCAGGTGGTGTTGGACCATTGGTGTGACCAAGGTGAATAGGTATGGCCTCAGCGTAACGGGCCGATATGTCGGTGGTACCTTGGGGTATCAATCATGGGATCGGACACGTGGAGCACTTAGACCAAGTGCAAAGGTTGAGTGGCATGGATGCCATTCTCGGGGCTAGCAAGCCCCAAGTCCTAATTGGGACTTATGGATGTTGTGAATGAGACTCCTCCAAGTGGTCGGAGGTGTGGTTAAGTGACTAAAGTAAAATGGAAAAATTAGTCGCTTACACATATGTCATAGGGGTGCAGAGTTCTATTAGTGCTTCACCATATAAACTGTTATATGGTCATGATCTAATATTACCAATGGAGCTGGGTTTACTATTGCAATTGCCACGAGCTACCGATGCTAGGTCGTGGGATCAGTATTTGATAAGTATTCTTCCACTTCTCTGAGTAGAGTTTGCCGAACACTTAGGCTGCGTATAAGTGGGACAATAACAGCGCTACAACTCCCATCATCGTCCACTTGTGGAGTACAAAGTGGATGATTTGGTGTTAATTTGTTTTCCCCATCTTACGGTACGTGGTTTATCTAAGGGGCTCCTTGCGCAGTGGAAAGGACCGTATCGGGTGTTGTGGCAAGTTGAACCACAAGTTTATGAAGTTCGGCATGACGTTTAGCAGGTTGATCCTCCAGAGATTATACATGTGCAGCGGTTGAAACGCTTTATACAAAGAGATCAGGAGCAGTTAATACCATTTATAGATCTACCAATGCCTCCTCCTGATGTTCCTCCAGATCCCAACCCGTCTACAAGAGAACCCTGATGGTCTTCCATTATTCTAAGAGGAGGGGATGATGTGAGGGCCAAGTGTACAGCTATGATGCCATATACTAATATTAGCGTAGTGGGATTTTGGTAGCCGTCAGATTGATTTCAATCCGGACCACTCGCTCCTGTATGTAAGTTAAGGTTTTTGGGTTAATTGATATGCATGTTTTTTGTATTCTCTTTCCATATTCCATGCACTCACAATTTAGCAACTTTATTATTATTAAAATGTTTATAAATGATAAGTGATAACTGCGGAAGGCAGATCAAATCCACGGTTTGCATCTGAAGGATGATCATCGGTGTGAAGAAATCCCTACATGAATGGAACAGCATCATCAAGATCCCTTCCAAAGCAACCAGCAATATCACAAACCTTGTCAAAGTTACGGCTTGGGTTGCAATAGAAACTTGCAGAGGAATCTCCACAGCAGCAGGAGCTTTGCGATCTTCTGCCGGTGTGAATCTCATCAGTCTAACCACGACCAAAACTCCACATTTCGGCAATCCAACAAAGCCTTTAGTGCGTGGCCATACAAATGAACAAACCATGGTATTATCTGGAGGATCATAATGTCAACGTAGTCAACTGCCTCGATACCTGAAGAGTAACAGTTCCAAGAAGAACCATCATTTTCTCGAAACGAAATGATGATGGATCCCTTTGCATTCCCGCTGCAAGCCAAATACCGGCTTGTGTAGAACCAAGACCAATCCACCCGGGCTCTCCAAGTGACTACAAGATCAAGCTCGCTGTTCATGCCAGCTTCATACTCAAGTAAAAGAGAGCCTGAAGAGGAGGAGAGTAGTATCAAAAAGGCTTTTCATAGATGATAGTGCCTCTCCTTGTCAAAGAATCTAAGATGCACTGGTTCTAGCATAAAAAATATGGAAGTAGAAATGTCGCATACACTTTGGGATTGCTTGTTGATCCTCTATCCCACCTCTTATTGGTTATGGACAAGATCAGGCTTTTTTCACATTAAAGCCTTACTTTCTTAATAATGTTATGAAAGATCAGTAGTCCAGTGGTGCCTTGGTTCGAGCTATGCAAAAGAATATTTGTGATAGTTACTCATTTTATGCCCTAGATAGCAATTGAAAGTTCGTGGCATTTGGTGCGGTGACAACTGGGACGCTTCCAGATAGAACAGAAAGTGGTAGTTCTGCACCATCAAGCTCCTGCTGCTCTCACTAGCAATAATCAAGAGGCACGAGAGATTTAGTTCTCCTGTGGCAGATCAATGCGGGGGTGATCCTAGGGAACTGTAATCACCCCTTTGGCGCTTGTCAAAAGCCTCGACCACGCTCTGACAGTGAGGGTGGCGTCCTCCTTCGCATAAACCTTTCATGTAGACACCATGGAAGTCTGGCTAGTAAATATCCTTGATGCGTCTCAAGAATCGGGGTGATTTTTGGGTGCTAAAATCGGGAGGAGTATCAAGCTCGGGCAGGACGGCAGTCTCTCCGAGAAAAAGCGGGCTTGTTTGATTCCCCCAAACCCACCAGGCACATGGAGAACTTCGTCCACTTGAGCTGCCTGAGGATGGAATTGCCTGTTCGTGACAGGAATGGATGGTGAATGTGTGGCGTCGATGCTCCAAGCACAGCCCTGAACCTGGAAAGATCACACCGAAAGCTTACAAAGTCTACTTCTCTGGAAGTTCATACCTCTCAACCTTGGTCCCTGAAAACGTATCCCGCCGCCAGGGCGCCAAACACAAGGTCAGCGTCAAGAAAGCTACACTGCGAGGAGGAGGAGGAGCGACAGGAGGAGCGCCTGCGATCGATCATGTCTTGTCAATGGAATCAGACGAGACAAGAGAATCAGCTGCCAGGGCTGAAGCCGCCGCTGCGCCGATAGGCCAGGAAATGGATTATCACAGCCGCCGCAGTCTCCAGCTTGCCCACGTCAATCTGCGCAAGGAACTAAATCTCTCGTGCCTCTTGATTATTGCTAGTGAGAGCAGCAGGAGTTTGATGGTGCAGAACTACCACTTTCTGTTCTATCTGGAAGCGTCCCAGTTGTCACCGCACCAAATGCCACGAACTTTCAATTGCTATCTAGGGCATAAAATGAGTAACTATCACAAATATTCTTTTGCATAGCTCGAACCAAGGCACCACTGGACTACTGATCTTTCATAACATTATTAAGAAAGGAAGGCTTTAATGTGAAAAAAGCCTGATCTTGTCCATAACCAATAAGAGGTGGGATAGAGGATCAGCAAGCAATCCCAAAGTGTATGCGACATTTCTACTTCCATATTTTTTATGCTAGAACCAGTGCATCTTAGATTCTTTGACAAGGAGAGGCACTAAAATAGCATGGGCATCACTTTGGCCACATCAAGATAAAAAGTAATACTGTGTTGATCTCCAGAAAATTGAACACTAGTATCAGCAAGGCTTCTCATAGTTCTTGTATTTCTGGGACATGTGTATAGTGCCATTTATTAAGCTCAATGAGAATAGAATTAACACCTTTAGCCTCAGAGAATTTTACATTGGTGATTCCACAATGGGTACTAGTATAGGCAAGTTTATCAATTGAACAAAATTTACTCAATTTCTTAGCATTCAAAATTGTTGAGTACATTGTCCTATTAAAAGGTGAGCCAAGAAATATATACTTATAGATGGTGTACGTCTTAGTCAAGTATATGTTGTTAGTCCTAGTATTTGTGAATTTGAGATTTATAGCTTAATTCAACTGTTTCTTTTTAGATTATTCCATTTAAGGAGGTTTATTTATCCTATGCAAAGATTCC
The DNA here is from genome assembly GCF_000143415.4 of Selaginella moellendorffii. Taxonomy (NCBI): domain Eukaryota; kingdom Viridiplantae; phylum Streptophyta; class Lycopodiopsida; order Selaginellales; family Selaginellaceae; genus Selaginella; species Selaginella moellendorffii. The sequence goes on from NW_003314319.1 coordinate 1,238,543, forward strand.
TCTTATTTGGCAAATAAACATTGTGCCTTCAAAATGTTGAAAATGTGTGGTCTTGATATTGCACCAATTATGGATATACTATTTGGTTTCTATCCCCTTCCATTTGGAATCTGTGCTGTTGACAAGAGGTGGTAGCTCGAAGAAAATATTGTTGTAGAAGGCTAGAAATTCGCTCACAAGCCTATACAAAAACAAGTGCACGTTAAGTGAATTCGGCGCTGACACTAACATGACTTCTCCACTTGAACTAAAAGAGGACGAGAGAATAATGACTAACTTTTGCTTCACATTCACTTTAGCTAGAGCACATTTGGGCACTTTGACTGAAGATCCAAAACTTTGAATTTCCTTTAACTTGGAATTCTGTAAATCCTATTGTTATCCACCCTTACTTACACTAGAAAGAAGAAACTCTGAGTATGCAACTATACTAGTGCTGTTGTGAATCACAACCTTTAAAGAAATAGAGCCAAGACAAAGATTAAAATGTTGACATAACAAACTTTTAGAAATAATATTCTAAGAGAATGAAAGAGGTGGGTGATCTCGAAAATGAAGAAGAAACCTCTCCATCCTTCTTAATAGATTTTAGAGTTTTCTCTCTTCATGCTTCTTGTAAAAATCTATAATGAAGCATAATTGAAATTTAAATAAAGCAATAAGAAAAATATCAACAATGTACAAAATGAATTTAAATTCTATAGCAAATTTAACATGTGCAAGTGTGACAATATTAATATTACTGTTATCTATTATGATATCTGATGCATGTTATACACATAGATCCAAGGAAGGATTTTCAAGACGTGAAGTTTGATAGTTAATAATGATACTAGTAATGATATTTTGCTATAGCATGTCAAACCAAGAGATCTAATTTGACTGTCAGTATACGTGATATGTCAAGTTGTCAAATTTTAAGTGGTAGATGATAATAAATCTTGTTAAATCTTATTCTTCAATGACAGATTTGATTCGTAGTACAACTCAAGTTTTATCCATAATTGTGAACACTACTCAATGACATTTAAAGCACGTGCCTATTATTCAGGATCTAATACAACATAAAATAAATTTCTGGATGAGGATTCATCCATTCATAGATGGATATAGTACAACATATTTTAATGTGCCTTATTTATACTCTTTAAAGTTCTTGTAACGATTCCAAAATATGTACAAAATATTGATGAGAATGCATCCTTTGTAGATAATTTGTAAAAAAAAATCATATCTCTAATAACAGAAATGTTGATAGGTGCTAGTTATATCATCATTAAAATATACAAAATAAAAAAGCATAATTCACATATAATAATAATGATAAGATAAAATAAGATCGAAGATATTGTGATGGTTGAGATTTAGGTTATTTGGAATGAACAGCTGGGATGAAAGATGATTAGGATTATTGCACCATAAGTGGAGCGCACAAGAGATCGAGGGATTGAGTGGGAAGGAGATCGAGGGATTGAGCATGCAATAGATCGAGTGATTGAGCACATAAGAGATTGAGAGATTGAGCATGGAGCGCACGAGTGCGAGAGATTGAGTGTGGGAGAGTGCAAGAGATGGAGCGCACCAGTATGAACACGAGTTGAGATTGAGAGTGAGAGAGTGTGAGAAATCTAGCATGATCGAGATATCGGGAGGGAAAGATGCCACCAAGGGTGAGTTTTGATTTGATTGCTTTCACTTCTATTTCTTTATTTTTGCTTGTTTCTTGATTGTTTCTTCAGGGCCAGCCACCTCAAGCACTTTGGCCACCCAAGGGGCCGAGGTTATTTGAATTACCTTAGCCCCTCGGGCAACCAAAGTGCTTGAGGTTAAGTCTGGGCCAGCCACCTCGGGCACTTTGGCTACCCAAGGGGCTGAGGTTA
>NW_003314319.1:1240760-1252959 GCF_000143415.4 Selaginella moellendorffii
TTATTTAGTTTGACTAACAAAATTTTTCCTCGTTTAAAAAAGAAAAATTGTACCACACAAAAAGATTGTTGGAGCCAAGAAGACATGAAAAGTTCAATTCAACACTACTGACAACATCACAATTGACATATCCATTGGCACATTAATGAAAACACATTTACTTAGAGATCCACTGCCTCCACCACCATCACCTCCACCATCACCACCTCCACCATCACTATTGCCACTTCCACCACCACCATCACCACCTCCATCATCGCCATTGCTACCACCACTGCCACTATTGCCTCCACCTCCACCGCCACCACCACCAACCCCCACCATCACCACTACTACCTCCACTTTACTCCTCACTAGCCCACCACCAGCACAAATCCCTGAAGTTGGGCAATCTAGTGGTGTTCACAATAGGGAACCTAAAGTACAACTTGGAGCTCAAAGAGTTGTAGACCTTCCTGACAACGTGGTGGACAAGCACTTCCAAGAGATTGTTATGCGAACAAGGGAAAAAGCAGTTCACCAAATACTTGAGGCGCTCAAGTGGCTAGGCCCTTGTGACTTGATCAAAGAGATCCCCCTTTGTCGTTTGCAGCAGACAAACTTTGTTCGCACTACATCAAAGTATGTCAATTCGAATATATACAGCTTGTTCAAACAGAATGGCCATGCGATAAATATCAGTATGTTTCTAGTCTCGATTTGCAAGTTAGGAACAATGGAGATCATTACTATCACACAGTTAGATTGTGAATAGCTGGGATTCTATTTAGAGGAGGAAATCCCTAAAATTTGATAACATGCTTATTAGACATCCTAAGGCTCAACAACTTCTGAGGACAATATTCTAAACTATTGATAGTAACCACTAATATAAGGCTTGGATGAAGTGTATCAAAGATCATTTTCTCAATGATCCCATCTACCATATCAACGTTCCAGTCGGCATGTCTATGCAAGGGGACCTTTGGATGTCAACAGACTTATCTTGTCTTGCCAAAAGATCAATGCGTAAGTTTTATAATTTTACCTCCAACTTGTAAATGACTAATTTTTTTATTCTACTTTAGTCACTTAACCACACCTCTGACCACTTGGAGGAGTCTCATTCACAACCTCTATAAGTCCAATTTAGGATGTGGGGCTTGCTAGCCCCGAGAATGGCATCTATGCCACTAAACCATTGCACTGGGTCCAAGTGCTCCATGTGTCTGATCCCATAACCGACACCCCAAGGTATCATTGACATATCAACCCGTTACTCTAAGGCCATACCCATTCACCTTGGTGACACCGGTGGTCCAACACCACTTACATCACAGTCTTGTCTCTCAAAGACTAGGGCATCCATCCATGAGTGATCATCTTAGATTCAGCATCCTTAGAATGCCCACAAACATGGTGAATAGCCTTCCCAATATCCCTTTTACAGCCTTTGGGTGTTTTAGCCATGGGTTTAGAGCGAGGTTTCATTGAGCCACACTAGGTATCCAAGTAGGTAATGCCACCCATACTTGGATTGGGAGCATTGACCATTCGATCTCTCGGGGGAACTAGAGCCGACTTTTGAACACTTCACCAAGCTACCTCGCTTGTTGGTTCATATTCACTTTAGCCTTGGACTTCCCAATGGTTATCTCATCACCCAATACTTGGGTACAGCCTTCCTGGGCCAAATTAACCTTTCCTGGCCAAACTGGCTCCACTAGGGTTTAACCCCCACACTCTCCTTGTAGCCCCCCCCCCCCAGGGGACAATCGCTTTGGGCTTTCACCCAACAACCTATATTAGTATTTGGACTCGGACTGGGACTTGAAGTCGGACTTGAACTCGGACTCGGTCTCAATCTCGGACTTAGACTTGGACTCGGTCTCGGTCTCGGTCTCGGTTCCATCTCAGACTCCATCTCGGGTCCATCTCAGACTCCATCTTGGACTCCATCTCAAGTCCATCTCGAACTCCATCTTAGACTCTGTCTCGAGTCTTCCATATATCATGTGTTGGTCCTTTTGTGTCCCTTCTCTAGAGACTCACTTACTGCTTGCTTCATGCTCGTTCCTCGAGCCCTTCGTTTAGGAGTTTCACTCCTGCTCTCAACTTTTCAAGTTGGAGCTTTTAGTCCAAATATGTTACGCTCATTTGGCTTTTATTTCGGCCACTACCACATGGCACCTAAGGATTTTATGTTTAACATAACTCCACTTTAACTTGTTTTGTTGTGTTTAAATCCAGGCTTGGGCAGTTTGCTGTTCAAAAGTAAAACTTTATCCATGACATCGAGCAACTTCAATTTTTAGCAGACTTGAGTGAGGATGACATCTGCGAACATTATGATGATGATCTTGCAATACTTGTTCATCACTCACGCACTCGAAATGACGGTACAACTTTGTTCAACAACCCAATTAGTTTTATGCTCGCTATATGGTGCAAAGTATGTCTTTCCCTTTCATTTTATAAGGGCTTCTTTTAATTGTTTTGGTTTTTAACCTTTGGTGAAGGTCAAATATGATGCTTATGAACTTGTATATCGGGAGAACAGTCGGGAAGAGCTCTCAACTGAGTTCGTACAAATTGAGCATAAAATTCAGCATGCAAATTCTTTAAAGTTGAAGAAACTAAGATACATTGCAGACAATCGTAGGCCGAAGGAGTGGCTAGAGACTATAGCTGAAATTTCTTCTCATGTTTTTTTATCACACTTCATTTTTCTCAATTATGCATATTTACTTTTGTAGTGAACAAAACTCCAGATGATATAATTTATAATATCGCAAAATTGAAGCTTCCGTATAAGCGACAGATAGAAACTCTGGATTTCCTTAATGTCTGCTTGATGAACAAAGAGAAAGGACTACTAAAACTATTTGAGAACATGATGAGAAGGGCTATCTACATCATGCAAACTATAAGTGAAGGTGAGAAGGTATATGTCTGTAACTCATTCTTGAATCTATTGTACATCCACACATGCACATTTTCCAGACCCGCCATTGGGCAATTCCTACAGTGCTCAAGAAAAGTTTGTAAACCCATAAAGCCACTTGTTTAAGAAAAAATAGCATATTAGACACCGAATATAATAGTGTTTTGTGCTTTCAAGTAGTCCCGCTATGTCAGGAGCAAGATCTTGCAAAAACATGTGGCATTGCTTTTGAAGCATTGGAGGCAATCCCTATCTAATAATAAGATTCAGAATTTCATATATAAGGAGCTCTAGTTCAACTTCACTAAAGCCCTCAGTAGAAAAAGGATTATTATATGGAGGTGAAGGTAGAATGTTGGTAGAACTTGGGGATGGAGGTGGAGATTAATATAAAATGTTGGGGGGCTAAGTATAAGTAGCAGTGACTTTCTTTCGAGCCATTTCAATACAAACTTCCAAGGAGCTCAAGGAGAACAAAAAAACTATAATGACTATAACTTTTCTAGATAGTTTATATATTAAGTTTTAGTCTCGGGAATAAGGTTTATTTATTATAACACTGACGATACTCAGATTCTTTAAATGTCAGTTTTGGAAATGGGGCTTCATAATCATAGCTTGCTTATAAACATAAGAGCTTCTAGAATTTTAGATTATCGTGTATACACATGCTTTATCATTATAATGAAATCCTACTTTACTACACATATATTCTTTTCTACGCATGCCAAATGTTTAGAGAAATAGACTGCAGGGAAATATAAAACACATTATAGTGGCAGAGCACATTGGCACGCTACCATTCCCTTATGTGAGATTGCTTTTCAGTCTTGGAAATGTAGATAAAGTTGATTCTTTGATGTGATATTACTTTTGAGTCTTTCGAAAGATTTCAATTTCTTTTATTATTATTCACAAACAACTCTCGAAAATATTTAATGAGGATTCACTACAAAAATATATCTTGGTCTTATCATATGAGAGGATTGTGATATAAGCTGGCAACACAGTTTTTAATATGAATTAATATTTAAATTACAAATGTCATGGAAAGTGTTATGGAGTAGATTTCTTGGTGCTTTCTGCCGTGTTGTTCATTTCTTCATTTCTTTTACTCTGAACTGTTGTTTCAGAAGTAACAAAAGCATTTTTATCAATCATAATAGTGGTCTCCACATTTTCAAATGGGTAATAAAAACGTAAAAACGAATAGGAGTGTAATATGGAGATTGTGGTAATGAAACAAAATTAACATTCTCACATTCCTTTGCACTACAATTGTTACTCACACATCTTGTATTTTCCTTGCTTCCCATCTTCTCAAGAACCCTCAAAAATCTTTTGAATGAAGGAATAGTATCTACAACTATAAAAATATTCAAAATATTAAGTAGTCAAATCAAAATATAACAACTGTAACAATAGTCATAATAAAATAATATAGCTTTATAAAAGATAGATTCTTGTGAACTTTGTCTTTTTTAAACAATTCAATCTTATAGAAACTTTTAACTCAAATATTTACGTATTTAAATATTTTAAAGTTTGTTAGAACCTTCATTTGTTCAATTTATATTTCCTTTGTAAGACTTCTAATTGATTATGTTGACTTGAGTTGACTTGTGTTGAATTGAGCTCAACTCAACTTTGGACTATCCCCATAACTAGTATATATAGATATATTTTATGGACTTCTCAACACTAAAATAAGATAGCTAATAGCAAGAGAAACTTTGAAAACTTTAAGCATGTAGTTGTTCTTACCTATTTTAGAAACAATTTAGTAGCACATTTATAAATACTGTCAAAAGAAAAGAGAACAACTATATCTTATATCCTTGTAGCACATATAAAATCTTTATTGCATTTATTTTATATTCCTATGTTTGTATGGCAAAAAGAAGTTGATAATTTATAATGCTTTCTTTAAAGTGTTTTTAGTAGTGATGGCCTGATTTGTGATCAATAAATTCTAATTTGGTGATTAGATAACAGTAGAACTGGAAGTGAAGACTACATTATCCAATGATTGAAACTCATCCAAATGTTTTGCTAGTGCATTAGTTTACTTTGATTTAAAGACAACTTTATCACATATGAGACAATATTTCAGACAAATTGGCTTTCAAAATAAGATGACATGATATATAAATTACATAGGTAAAATCACTCACCAGCTTGCAAATTTTTCTAAGAAAAACATAAATTATTTCTCTAGGATAATTTCACTATATTAGATATCTACATTGTTAAAAAAAATATGTAGAAATGATAAAGATTTATAAGATGTGATTTTTCAAATTTTTTAATCAAATACTAATCATAGATAATAATTATAAACTATGGATTTTTGTCATTGCAATGAATAGTATAAAACATGTAGTAATAATAACAGGATCTTTTTATTGTTCCATAAGTTGATTAAAATTTCTTTCTTTACCAACAGATTCCATATTCATAATTGGTGAATTTATTTCTCTTACAGATACTTTCTATGATACAATTCAATTATGCATTGCTCCATTTTCATAAAAACTGACTTACAGTTTCCATTTACTATTTAACTTTCAATAGTATTAATATCATATAACCTAAATAAATATCATCTAAAACTTTGCAATTCTACTTTTCTTAGTAGAGCTCAGATCCTTGCTAGTTTCAACTAGCACCCACTAAATTGCAATCGAGGTAAGTTAAACCTTTCATTTGTAATTTTCGATACACAAGGGATATTGTAATTTGGATCTCATCATGCTCATTGGTGAAATATAACTCTACTCCCAATATAAAATTATGCATTTCCATGGGCAATCCATGTAATAAATGTTTTGTTCATTATAATTAATTTAAAAAGTTAGAACAAAGGATTAGCACTTTAAAAACAAAGGCAGCAAATTTTAGGAATTTGGCACAATCCTTGATATGGAATCACTTTTCCTTGAAAACTCACATAGCTTAGTTCTATTTTGTCTTTATTAACAAGGTGGTAGATACATTTGCTTAGTATATATTATTCTTTGTTAGTTGGTACAAAAAATTTAAATTTTTAATGGAGACAATAGAGTTCTAGAATCTCCACACCTTGCAAGTTTTTCATTAGGATTGTGTTCATCCTTATAATTGCAAATGTGGAATTTGTGCCACTACTTTAAGATTGCACACCTTTGCATTGCTAGTGTATTTTGTAGCCAAAGACTCCCTTTGCTTTGAACTTAATCCTTGTAAATTAATAACTAGTACATCCATATATATATTCTATGGAATTCTCAGCACTAAATTCAAAATAATCAACAGAAGAAGAAACTTTGAAAACTTTAACCATATTGGTTTTCTTGCTTTTATGAGAAATAACTTAGTAGCATATGAAACTTATCAATGGTCTCAAAGGAAAAGGGAAGATTCATATCTTGTGTCATTGTAGCACATATAAAATCTTTATTAAATTTGTTGTACATTTCTATGTTTGTATTACAAAAACCAGCTAAAGGAATATGACAATGTATAACACTTTCTTTAGAGTGCTTTTCATGATGGCCTAATTTGTGGTAAAGAAATTCTAATCCTTTAGTGATTAGGTAATGATAGAACTAGAAGTGAAAACTATAGTAGCTAATCATTGCAACTCATCTAATGTGCTAATGTTTTGCTACTGCATTAGCTACTTTGATTTGAAGACAAACTTGCATATGAGACAATATTCCCAAAGTTGTGATTTCAAAATAAAATTACATGATTTATAGATTACATTAGGTAAAGTCACTCACCACCTTGCAAGTTTTTCTAAGAAAAACATAAACTATTTCTCTACAATGATTTCACTATACATGATACCTACATTGTTAAGAAAATACATATAAATGATAAAGATTTATAAGGTGTAATTTTAAAAAATAAATGAATCAAATAAATCATAGCTAATACTAATGATATATAGTGATAGGTATGAACTATGGATTTTTGTCATTGCAATGGATACTATAAAAATGTAGTAATACTAACGATCTTGTTATTTTTGTATAAGTTGATTAAATTTTTTTTCATCCCAATAGCCTTAATATTCAAAATTGGATGTTAACCTTGACAGTTGTTTTGCAAAAGCTAGCAGTTTCAGAAGATCTGTCATCCAAGCTGCAAGGCTGGACACTCTCCAGGATGTTTCGCTCAAAGCTGGAAGGCAAGTGCCCGCTTGCAACTACAAGTAGTGTCTATCTAGAGCTGGAGGAGAGCTTGGCGAAGCACTTGGCTAGAGATCTCAGTGAAGAAATAGGCATCAACTTCATGGACAATAGTCAGCTCTGCTCCAAGTCAGGTTCTTGCCTCCTCTTCAGGCTCTCTTTTACTTGAGTATGAAGCTGGCATGAACAGCGAGCTTGATCTTGTAGTCACTTGGAGAGCCCGGGTGGATTGGTCTCGGTTCTACACAAGCCGGTATTTGGCTGGCAGAGGGAATGCAAGGGGATCTATCATCATTTCGTTTCGAGCAAATGATGGTTCTTCTCGAAACTGTTACTCTTCAGGTATCAAGGCAGTCGACTACATTAACATTATGATCCTCCAGATAATACCATGGTTTGTTCATTTATATGGCCACGCACTAAAGGCTTTGTTGGATGGCCGAAATGTGGAGTTTTGGTCCATGGTTAGACTGATGAGATTCACACTGGCAGAAGATTGCAAAGCTCCTGCTGCTGTGGAGATTCCTTTGCAAGTTTCTATTGCAACCCAGGCTGTAACTTTGACAAGGTTTGTGATATTGCTGGTTGCTTTGGAAGGGATATTGATGATGCTGTTCCATTCATGCAGGGATTTCTTCACATCGACGATCATCCTCTAGATGCAAACCGTGGATTTGATCTGCCTTCCGCAGTTATCACTTATCATTTATAAACATTTTAATAATAATAAAGTTGCTAAATTGTGAGTGCATGAAATATGGAAAGAGAATACAGAAAATATGCATATCAATTAACCCAAAAACCCTAACTTATATACAAGAGCGAGTGGTCCGAATTGAAACCAATCTGACGGCTACCAAAATCCCACTACGCTAATATTAGTATATGGCATCATAGCCATACACTTGGCCCTCACATCATCCCCTCCTCTTAGAATAATGGAAGACCATTAGGGTTCTCTTGTAGACGGGCTGGGATCTAGAGGAACATTAGGAGGAGGCATTGGCAGATCTATAGATGGTATTAACTGCTCCTGATCTCTTTGTATAAAGTGTTTCAACCGCTGCACATGTATAATCTCTAGAGGATCAACTTGCTAGATGTCATGCCGAACCTCATAAACTTGTGCTTCAACTTGCCACAACACCCGATACGGTCCTTTCCACTGTGCAAGGAGCCCCTTAGATAAACCACGTACCGTAAGATGGGGAAAACAAATTAACACCAAATCATCCACTTTGTACTCCACAAGTGGACAATGATGGGAGTTGTAGCGCTGTTATTGTCCCACTTGTATGCGGCCTAAGTGTTCAGCAAACTCTACTCAGACAAGTGGAAGAATGCTTATCAAATACTAATCCCACGACCTAGCATCGGTAGCTCGTGGCAATTGCGACAGTAAACCCAGCTCCATTGGTAATATTAGATCATGACCATATAAGAGTTTATATGGTGAAGCACCAATAGAACTCTGCACCCCTGTGACATATGTATACCGAAGACACGGCAAATAACCATCCTAATCCGAATGCTAAAAGTTTATATACTTTGCAATCATCCTTTTGAATGTCCGAACAAGCCGTTCCTCTAAACCGTCTGATTATGGATGATAAGCACTTGTGAAAGTGTGACATATCCCTAATCGAGACATCAGAACATGAAATGCCTCAACTATAAATGTGCAACCATTATCCGAAAGAATCTGCTCTAGACAAGAATGCTGGAACACCACTTGATTGAGGAGGAAGTATCCAACAACAGTTGCAAAGGTGCTAGCAAGAGCACCAACTTCCACCCAACGAGTCGAGTAGTCAAAAAAAATAATAACATACTCATTGCCAGCAATCGACCATGGAAAAGGTCCCATAAGATCAAATTCCACCAACTCAAATGGACGGGAAATTGTAATTGACTCCAACCATCCTTCCACAACACGAGGGGGAATATTACGAGTTTGGCACCAAACGCAGCTATGCACATACCGGATAACATCACGTCGCATCTTCGGCCAATAGAAAACCTGTGCAGCTTCTCAATTACACGATGATGTCCCATATGCCCACCTAGCAGTACAACTAATGAAGTTCTTCCATTTCACTAATGAAGTGACGGCAGCATGGTCACCTTCAAGTAATGTCCAAGAACCATATAGATATGCCTGAAGTTTCTCAAAACCCCAGAGTGTTGCTAAACACTCCTTCTCTATCGTGGAGTAGTTCATCTCCGCTAGTTGTAATGTATGGCTTATATACACAATGGGATGGCACTGACAAAGCACACTCAAGCTTTCTTGCATCAACACTCCTTCAACACCAATGTCAAAAGCATCCACGCGCAAAATAAAAGGTCGAGTATAGTCAGGATATGCCAAAACTGGAGGAGTCGTCAATAGCTCTTTGAGATCCATGAATGCCTACTGACAATCCGGAGACCAGATGAAAGATGATGTTGATGACTCTAGCAACGCTCGCAATGGTACAGTGCGATCAAAAAGATGATCCACAAAGCGACCGAGATATTGCACCTTGCCCAAAAAGCACTACACATCATTTACACACTTCAGAGTAGGGAACTTTAGAACAGCCACAAGTTTGTTAAGATCAATTTGCAAACCCTCACGAGCAATATAGTACCCAAGATAAGTTGTGTCCTTGGAACCAAACACGCACTTTGACCACTTCAGCTTTAAACTAACGTCCCGTAGCCAATCCAACACTTTACGAACATCACGAACATGCTCCTTCCACGTCCCCTCCGAGTGGATCAAGACATCATCAATGAAGTCAATAGTCACCTCCAGCATATCACAAAGGACCTCGTCCATCATCCGTTGAAAAGTTGCTAGATCATTGTTCAAACCAAACGGCATCACCAAGAACTCATACAGTCTAAACGGTATACAAAAAGTAGTCTAAGGAATATCTTCTTCTACTATTAGTACTTGCCAGTACCCAGAAGCAAGATCTAGCTTGGTGAACTAATGACTTCGCCTTAGACAATCCAAAAGATCAGCATTATGAAAAAGAGGGTACAAATTTAGGATCGTCACTTCGTTTAACAGATGATAGTCAATGCATAAACAAATACTCCCATCAGGCTTTGTCACAAGATAAGGTTCACATACCCAAGGACATTGCGACTTCCGAATAACACCCTTCTCTAACATTTCTTTAACATTTGCGCGTAAAATCTTGATCTCTTTGGGTGACCGACAACGAACAAGAACCTTGATTAAACGAGCATCCCCATTTGGAATCGGATGACGTGTGGCAATCTTGGCCCCAGATGATGTGTCAAAGTCAAAAAGATCAGAATACTCCTTCATAAGCTGGTCAACCGCTGCAACACAAAGATTGTTGAAGGGACTGGAAAAGGGAAGAGAAGAACAAGACAGAAACATAGGAGGAAATAATGAGGGAACAAAAGTAATGGAAGCAGAAGTAGAAATAGAGGGACGAAGAGGTACAAAAGTGAGAGGAATGGATGAAACATAAGGAAGTATGAGACAAGGGGGAGAAGCCTCAAAGTCACATTTAGCATGATTGCGCTGCAACCAATCCATACCAAGGATGAGGTTGAAAATTTGACTCGGCACCACCCGCAAGGATTGCAACTCAAGCTCAAGATCACCCACATGCACAACCAGGTCCGCCTTATCCCGTGCACATGCATGTGTACGGCTGTTGTCATAAAGAATGAAAACTAGTTATGCCACATGATGCAAGTGTAAACGGCAACTTGTGGCAATAGGTTGAGCAATAGAAGATAAACTCGAATCTGTATCAACCAATATAGAGAGAATAATAGGAGACCTCTTGTTATAAAAACGAGTTTGGAAAATAAACACTAAATGAACCAATGCCGAGTGAACCCCTTGATGATACTCCCGAAAGAAAGATGGAGGGGTCATTGAATTATTTGCGCAAGGTCCCTTCATTACTCGCGCAACTTTTCGTTTCCCAGATGCATTGTAGTGTCTAGACCTTCCACTACAGCAACACCAACAAGATGTTGTTGATGCCAAGGTCTCCACCTAGGAAATGGAAGTTGCCAATCCAAAAAACGCCAACAATGCCAATAGGTATGCCTAACTTCATCACATGCCTAACAACAAACGTCATGGCCACGACCACGTCCTTGCCATTGTCCTTGGACTTGAGCAGCAGCAGTACCAACCTCCATTGGAACAGAACCATCGCTTACAGGAAGAGGAGCAAAAGGATGGGCAGCAAGAAGTGGATGAGGCGACGTCTCATAATGTTGTGCCAAGCAAAAAACATCGTCAAGAGTTGCTGGAGCAAGTGCATGCATAAGTTCGACAAGATCTTGATGTAGTGCTAGCCACAACATTCCTAGCTTAATCCGCTCCGACATATTTGGCTCCGCACAAAGCAAAAGACTTCGAAAATGAAAGCCAAATTGCATCACCGACTCAGATGGCCTTTGGCGAAGATGATGTAATTGTTGGAAGGCATCATCACAATCGTCGACATGTCCAAATGTGCGTTTGAAGACGTCTGGGAGAACACTCCAATCCCCACAAGTGGCTGCACTCAAACCATTGTACCACTGCAACGCCATCCTTTGGAGACATGTGGGAAACTCATGCAAATGTCGAGTATCATCCCAAGAATGATATGTGGCAATCACTGTGAAGTGATTGAACCAATAGTACACATCATCCCTAGGATTCCCACGAAAAAACTCCAACAGAATGTGAGGATTGGCACCAAGAGCAGGAGAAGTTGTACCACGTGCCATGAATGCCACTATCAACTGAGTTTGGTTGTTCAATTGTAAGCACATAGCATTGTACCAACTACTGGAACAAAAAGGAAAGAGTGAAAGAAGAGGAATGACAAAAGCTAGAAGGAAATAGAGATCTAGACAATGCAAAAAGCTAAATCTAAACCAAAATCCTGAAGGGAAAAAACAAATGGAAATACCTAGATGTAAACCAAAATCCCAAATCCAAACAATCCTCAGGGATAATCAAAAGTGCACATCACCTCCACCAATGTGATTGCATGGAATATGAAAAAGAATATAGAAAATGTACATATCAATTAACCCATAAACCCTAGTTATATACAAGAGCGAG
>NW_003314319.1:1253205-1263218 GCF_000143415.4 Selaginella moellendorffii
ATGCTTATATTATTAAATGTTTATATTGTTGTGATAACATTTATGATATTGTTAGCATATTTGAGTGGTTTTTCAACAGTAGAATAAGGAGTTATTACCTATCTTTGTAATGTTATAACACAATATATATTTTCAGTGTTCATGAAATTTCACTAAAGAGTAAAAATTGATATATTCTTACTGCTTTTTCTAAATGCCACACCATTAAAACTTCATTGGAGTACCTAAATAAAATTTTATAAACTTTAAATTTATTATATAAAATAAATAAATTTATGATATAATTGTTATGTTTACAATTATCTAAGGCAAAAATAAATTATAAAATTCAAATATATATATATAAAAGTTCCTTTTGAAATGAATATAATAGTTAATCCTTGTTCTAACTTTTTAAATTAATTGTAATCTAAAATAGAAAATGAGTAAATATATAGAGTTTCTAGTTTAACAACTACAACAAAGTCAATTGTCTTAGAAGACAATTGCAATGACATTGTTGTAAACAACAAAGTCAAACTACTTGCCAAATAGGAGGAATCTTTGCATAGGATAAATAAACCTCCTTAAATGGTATAATCTAGAAAGAGTTAAGCTGTAAAATCTCAAATTCACAAATATTAGAACTAATAACATATACTTGATTAAGGCTTACACCATATAGAAGTATATATTTATTGGCTCACCCTTTAATAGGACAATGTATTCAATAATTTTGAATGTCAAGAAATTAAGTAAATTTTGTTCAATTGGTAGACTTGCCTACACCAGTACCCATTGTGGAGTCACCAATGCAAAATTCTATGAGGCTAAAGGTGTTGGTTCTATTCTCATTGAGCTTAACAAATGGCACTATACGCATGTCCCAGAAATGCAAGAAAATTTGTTATCTATGAAAAGCCTTTTTTATACTACTCTTCAATTTCCGGAGATCAACACAGTATTACTTTTTATTTTGATGTGGTCAAGGTGATGCACAGTACCTATTTACAAGTTTGATGCTATTTTAGTGCCTCTCCTTGTCAAAGAATCTAAGATGCACTGGTTCTAGCATAAAAAGTATGGAAGTAGAAATGTCGCATACACTTTGGGATTGCTTGCTGATCCTCTATCCCACCTCTTATTGGTTATGGACAAGATCAGGCTTTTTTCACATTAAAGCCTTCCTTTCTTAATAATGTTATGAAAGATCAGTAGTCCAGTGGTGCCTTGGTTCGAGCTATGCAAAAGAATATTTGTGATAGTTACTCATTTTATGCCCTAGATAACAATTGAAAGTTCGTGGCATTTGGTGCGGTGACAACTGGGACGCTTCCAGATAGAACAGAAAGTGGTAGTTCTGCACCATCAAGCTCCTGCTGCTCTCACTAGCAATAATCAAGAGGCACGAGAGATTTAGTTCTCCTGTGGCAGATCAATGCGGGGGTGATCCTAGGGAACTGTAATCACCCCTTTGGCGCTTGTCAAAAGCCTCAACCACGCTCTGACAGTGAGGGTGGCGTCCTCCTTCGCATAAACCTTTCATGTAGCCACCATGGAAGTCTGGCTAGTAAATATCCTTGATGCGTCTCAAGAATCGGGGTGATTTTTGGGTGCTAAAATCGGGAGGAGTATCAAGCTCGCGCAGGACGGCAGTCTCTCCGAGAAAAAGCGGGCTTGTTTAATTCCCCCAAACCCACCAGGCACATGGAGAACTTCGTCCACTTGAGCTGCCTGAGGACGGAATTGCCTGTTCGTGACAGGAATGGATGGTGAATGTGTCCAAGCACAGCCCTGAACCTGGAAAGCACACCGAAAGCTTACAAAGTCTACTTCTCTGGAAGTTCATACCTCTCAACCTTGGTCCCTGAAAACGTATCCCGCCGCCAGGGCGCCAAACACAAGGTCAGCGTCGAGAAAGCTACACTGCGAGGAGGAGGAGGAGCGACAGGAGGAGCGCCTGCGATCGATCATGTCTTGTCAATGGAATCAGACGAGACAAGAGAATCAGCTGCCAGGGCTGGAGCCGCCGCTGCGCCGATAGGCCAGGAAATGGATTATCACAGCTGCCGCAGTCTCCAGCTTGCCCACGTCAATCTGCGCAAGGCTGAGGTGCTCCAGCGTCGCGATGCCAGAGCATCCGCATTGATGATCGACGATGATTCAGTATTTGGTATTTACAAATATCGGGAAGAGAATCGAACCCGAAACGTTTGTTTTGGGAGACCGATGTCCTAAATGACTGGTCTAAGCTGTTTTTGTGAGCCGGCGAACCAGAATAATGGCTCCTTATTTAGCAAATTTTTTGCATAAAAGTCCTTGTTGAGTGGACCCTTCGGCATCGAACCCAGGTCTTCTACAACGGTTTACCTCTACACTTACCTGATAGCCATCATCTCGACAACCAGGTTCCCGTAATAAAAAAATCATACCATGTACTTGAACCATATGACAGGGGTCTTTGCGAAATCCATGGCGTTTTTGTTAGATCGCCCACCAGACGAGATTATCCCCCGCATTTGTGCTGCTCGGTGTTTCGTCCTTGGCAAAGCCCCCTCTTGGGTTGTGAATCGATCATTGTGGTAATGGATCGTCAAGAGTTATGGCCTGGGTTGCAATAGAAACTCGCTGAGCAATCTCCACAGCCGCAGGAGCTTTGCGATCTTCTGCTGGTGTGAATCTCATCAGTCCCAAAACTCCATGTTTCGGCAATCCAACGAAACCTGTAGCGTGTGGCCATTCAAACGAACATACCTCGGTATCATCCTCGGCTGCCTCGATGCCTGGAGAGTAACAGTCCCGGGAAGAACCATCATTTGCCCGAAACGAAATCACGATGGATCTGAAGAGAAGAAGAGCGGAAGCTACGATGGTGGATGACTCTCAGGATAATCGTATATATCAGAGCTATATATACAGGATGAAGAGACACACCTCTAGCCTACACCTGGATCAGTGAAGTGGCACTCCTGCCACCTAGGATCATGTCATTGAGAGCATATACCTCAACAGGATCCCCTTGCATTCCCGCTGCCAGCCAAGTACCAGCTTGTGTAGAACTGAGCCCGAGCCGGAGACCAATCCACCGGGGCTGTCCAAGTGATGCCGAGATCAAGCTCGCTGTGTGTGCCAGCAAAAGAGAGCCTGAGGAGGACGCGAACACCCGACTTGGAGCAGGGCTGAGACTGAAAACACGACTGTCCACGAAGTTGATGCCTGTTTCTTCGCTGAGATCTCCAGCCAAGTGCTTCGCCAAGCTCTCCTCCAGCTCCAGATAGACACTACTTGTAGTTGCAAGCGGGCTTGGCGGCGAGCTGCGCGATCAGATCGCCCACGCCCCAGCGCTCGTTGTTCCATCGCCCTTGCCATTTCTTTGATTCGAAACTTCCGGACCTGTTCCAAGCGATTCTTTCATCATTGTTTCGGGATTTGAGGAAGATCGACAAAAGAAAGGGCAAAAGGAGGATAGGGTTCGATTTTACCTCTCAAAAGCCTCGACCACTGAGAAACGTACTTGGAGTAAGAGTTCGCACCCTTGGAGGCATGGAGGGCAATGAGATCACTCTTCTGAAGGCCATGGGTGTTTGCACTGTGCTGGGAGATTCTCTCCAAGGGCAAGTAAATCTGTGCTTGAATTCTTTCTAGTAGTTGAGTTTATATGTTGAGATGCATTTGATTGAGCGGGATGAAACATGATGATCACTGTCTATGTGTCGCATGAGTGTGGTAAGCAAGCAATCCACCTCTATGCATACTTGTGTCTGGAAGGGTTCTTATTAGTTGAGCAATAGTCTTGAAGTGCAATTATGTTTTAGTGGAGTTTTAAGCCTTGGACGATTGTCATTTAGCACATATACTTGGCATGGAAAGTTGCAATATACATTTCTGATAGAGCAAAATGCAGGCCTAAGATAAAAAAAGATCACCTTCTCATGGCTTTAGATGCTTGTTTTTTTCTTGAAGTTCTTTGAACTGATAATCACATTTATAAGTTGTAGTCGGTTATGGGTTGGATTTTTCTCTTTAAGTGGAAAATTTATGGAAAATGCAGGGATGCATACAATGTGTTTGACAGCATGTGCTATAAAATAAAGGTGATCATTTGAATTGTCATAGTTACTGGACATGCTCAATGTGAACATTATTTACAGCAAGGTGAAGGAAAATAAAAGAATGAATTGCATAGTCTATGCAAAAATTTCATAATGAATTGATTCAAGTCTTTTAACCACAAAAGAGATCAGAACCTCTTGGTAAAATTGATAGTAGCCTGAAAAGATATTACTAATGTAGTGCACCTTATCTCTCTCCCCTTAAGCCAACTGGAAAAAGGGCAATTGCTTTATGAGAGAGCCCTTAGTGGCTATTTTATCCCCATTTATCCCCCAAGGTTCCAAGGATCCATGGTGACAGTATATCTAAATCTCATCCCATGATCACATGCGCTACAACTAAATAATAAGAAAATTTATTATAACTAGGAATGCCCTTAGTGAAGTTGGGAATTTTGCTTACCATTCTCATATATTTAAAACCAAAGAGCCCATTAGCAAATAAGTTTTGAATTTTCTTACAATGCCCTAACACTAAATGCAATGTGATTGTAGCCCTCTTAACACACACATTTTTTCTATTTTTGCAAAGTGATTCTATTTCTTTTTCATATATGGGGTAATTTATCTTTTAACTATTGGGCAGGAATATTGCACACTTTTGTGGCTTTTACATTTTAATATGTTAGGATGTATTATAAAGATTTATTAAATTTAGCATCAAATAGAACAAATAACAATTCTCATTGTACCACCCTCTAGAGACTAGGTAGTTGTAAGTAATCAAAGATAACAGAATTACATTATATATTGAGAATTACATGACAGAGAATTACATCATATGTTGAGAATTACATGACAGAGAATTACACTACATGTTAAAATTGACATTTAGTAAATTTAATTTGCTTTCAATTAAGTTCAACATAAATGGTAGGGTGTCAAAAGAGCAAAGCTCTTGGGAAAGTTGTGGCTTTCAACTTCCATTTACGAGCATGAACTTGTAAGGAAGTATAGTAAATTATAAGTAATTAAAAAGAACGAATTGAGAGACAATCTATAATTCAAATATAGAGGGAAATAACAAAAGTACACCCTTTTTTCCAATTAGTTTGGGATACTTAGGGGGTTAAAACGTCTTAGGTTTGAGTATTGGGATATTTGGGGGTTAAGTCTCCTTATGTTTGAGTAATACTAGGCTCGGTGGCCTCTCAAAAAATCTAAATTCAAGAAATGGTATATTTCTCACTCATCTATATAGCATGATTTTAAATTTAGTTCTCTTAAATATATTGAGCATAACAATTTTAGATCTGATTCTCTTAAATACATTGACCATGACACAATTGAGAAATGAGACTATGGTTATTTCCTCCTACTACATTAGCACAAAATTATTTTTCTTTTTATAAAGCTTTGTGATTTTTTTTCAATTTATCAATACTCTAGATTTTAGATGTGATTCTGAGGATAAGGAGAAAGCCATCCTTTGAGGGAGGACAAAAAGTTAGCAGGTCTTTATATTAAATATCTATAAATCCATTTAGTAAATTCTTATGAAATATGATTGTCTAACAATCTTTTTATTTATAATTTCTAATATATGAGAGATATTGTAATTTGAATTTCTATAATAAATCCACTAAAAACTATTAGTGAAATATAACTTTATATAAACTCCTGAGTTTAAGCTCTATTTCGTTAAAGTGGGATTTATTCAGTAAAATGGGACTAGGTACAAATTTTCAAGTATTTGAAAATGACATGAAATTATATGTTTTTTGTCCAGGGGCTAGACATATCTGGGGCATGGTGACTAGCGCAGTGAGTTTGTGTCCAGACTAAGTCCATCTGGTTGTATAATAAATCTCATTGTCAAGGTGAACAAGCCGAATCTGAAGCTAAAGAAGAGCGATGGCATGCGCGCACACACTATTTGTTTGTTCATTGAGCGTGTGGTAAGCTTTCCAAGATGAACGTCATTCCTATTAGCCAAACATATAACTTAATGGTGAGAACATTTAGATATTATTCAATGTTATCTTTTTCTAACGAATCTAATTGTGAAGGTGTAGCAAGAGGCATTGCTAGTCTGGAGAAGTCATTTAACTCATTTGACCCTTAGTGTATTTTCATGAAACTAAATAACATTCATATTATTAAGGAATTTCTCTAGTACCTTTTTTTTACGACATAGAAGCTTGCATTTCTTTCAAAGGTGATTTAGTAAAAGGCCTGAGGGCACATGCCATTCTATTTCTCAGACCGGTATTAAGATATACTAGTGCAAAGGGAAAAAGGTATTTGGTGATCAAGTAAATGGTATGAGGGCACACGCCATTATAAGCTTAAGCGCTAGTGGACACCTCCTTTTTGGTACTCTCAGCGGTACTATCATCCTTCTCCGGGTCAGTTGTTTTGCTTTCGATTGTTGTCTCTGACGTTACTGGGGCGTTCTCGATAGTTGTTAATGTTGCCGTTTGTTCAGAAAAATGATCACTTGGAGTATAGTACGGGGAGTTTGGAAGACTTATATATTCTACATCTTCACCTATCTCCTTCTCCGTCTCCTTTTCTGCCTCACTTACAGATTTTGTGCTTGCCATGAGAACGCTCTTCACCCTAAAATATGGAGTTCGTTGTGTTATAAAAGGAAACCAACACACACGCTGCAAGGGAATGATGGTACATAAAGCACGTAAGCCCACAATATGGGTTTATGTGCCATTAATATGGGCCACACGCCATATTATTAGATTTATGCACGTGTGATTGGTAAATGCATATGTCACATCATCTTTGTTTTACCTCACACACTATATCAGGCCTAATGAACCATATCACATGTGCGCACATGCTATATATATGGAGAAGTATTATGCAAGGATAGAAATTCAATGCATGATTGTGGAGAGCAATGGCATGAAGCCACATGCTAAATAACATTTTAGAGAAAGAATTAAAATAGAAACATGCAAACAGTACTGAGTGGACCAAGACTTAGAAGTGCACAATTGAATGAGGTATTTCTAATAAATATTTCACTCACCTCATATAGGAATGGCTACCACTCTCAAATGGCGTATCGCCTCATGCCATCACCTCGCAATTTGTTATAACAATCCGATGAATTCATATTCGGCTTGTTCACCTTGAACTTTAAGTAAGATTTGCTAGAACAACTAAGAATTTATACTTGTTATTTGTATCATCTCACCGTAAGGCCACATGCCATCACGCCTCCTCTGATTCAGATTCGGATTGTTCACCTTGAAATAAAATACATTAGAAACTTAGTAAAGGAATATTAATGAATCTCACCTTGAACCCGGGTTATGAATGCTCTTGCTGCATCTCTTGCATGGTCTGGCAAGGTGATGGTGGCACTCTGCTTCCGCATCCAACCATGCACAACATTATCCACCGATATGCTCATGCTGGGATCCCTTGGATTCAGCACCCATCTCTTTTCTAGGCAATCCTTCGTATATCCGGAACTTGGCTTGAACCACTCCACAGTTACATTGAAGGAGTTAGTTTCTGCGTCCTCCTCTGCATCAGTGATGCAACGCCCCACCCATATCATTTGTTTTTTATTACTGGGTCTAACAAGCACGACCATTCCTTTGCAGACCTGTACTGGATTGAATGCTGAATCCGGCTTCTTGTTCCTCGGCCCACAATAGTGATCCTCAACATCGTTATCTGTCACTGCATTTCTAGAGGACATTGTTTTGCTACTATCTGGTGCTCTGGGTTCTGGCCAAAAGGACTCTTCCAATTCTTCATATACAACCGGCCCATTTTGGATAGCAGATATAATCTTCTCCCAGTATTCGAGCAAAGGCTTGCACCTCTGAAAATAGGATTCTCCACCAAACACCAACCCCCTCTTCCAGAAGGCAATATGCTGTCTAATCCCGGCCACTATACTTTCCTGGTCTTTGAGTCCATCCGGGTGCATCGGCCGTGGGGAACCCTGAGGAATCATAGGTTCCCCAGTTATGGGATCTCTCTTGAAGAGTTTAATGCCGTCCACTGGCAGCCACACTGTGTCCCATTCTCTCATCTTGTACCTCATCACTGGAGCACCGTCACGCATGCTGAAATGAAACTGAAGAGGCTTGGAGTGGCCAATCAGCGTTTCGGATCCGTCCCTGATGTAGCCTCTTACAAACCCCTTAAAGTCTGGAACCTCTGTCACAAGTGCAGCTTCAACAGTGCCTTTGATGCAATTTTGGAATTCATCGTAGAGTTGTGGGAGGGTGAGGACATTGGATCGCCGGAGGGACTCTGCCAGGTGACTGAACATGGCATCGACGTCTTCATGAGTGTGCCCAACCATGAGAAAGCCAAGTGTAACCATTTCAAATATGCCTTTGGCAACAAGCATCGCCAAGTACGCGAAGACGTACATGTTTTTGTTCTCACTGCCAGCATTGTCTGTTTGGAGCAGAAGATGGGGTGGAAGGCCACATCGGCCGCAAGAACTTCCTTGAGATTCTGCTTCGTTTGGATGAGGCTGTGCATTCACCGGGCGACCAGCCTCGTCGGAATGGCATGAGGCCTCACGTGATAACCCTACAATCTGACGGCCAACATATTCACTGGGATGGCATGGGGCCCCACGCAATACTGCAAGCCTTTGCTCCTCCTCCAGCTAAACCCTGTATGGGGTTCGATTGACAAGGGCCTTATGCAAGGGTTGGCCGTTCAGCTCAGTCTGTGCACTTTGCAAAGACCTTAAGTGTTTTGCTAGGGACGCAATCATCATGTTTGCACCCCCGCCACCCCATAGAGGTACAAAGAAGTTACCATAGTTCTGGGCACCATGCCCATGAGTGATTATGCCAAACAGAGACACAGGCAGCTGCATGGATGAAGAGATTGCCTTGGGGGCAGGATTGAGTCGAGGTAAGCATGTCTTTTTCTGGTCCATTTTGTCGTGGATGATGTAGAGGTAAGAGTCAGGTCTCTCCATGGAGAGAATCCTATTATGATAATATGCAGTCATACAGCTTCTCTGCTCGATGTTGTGGTCGAGCCGCCTTCTAACCAACGTCTCTCGCTCTTGAGCGATGCAAGAATTCTTCGATAAAGCCATTTTGATAGCAGTGCACTCATCACACTTTGAAAAGCTGGAGTACTTTCCTATACTCACATCCCTGAACCTGTTGCTCCACAATCTACTAAATCTAGATTGGCTCAGCTTCCTGTAGCCATTACTCTGGAGTTCCCGATTCACATCTTCCAATATGGCCCCCTTGGTATACATGGAAGGGAGAACTCGTTGGGTGTCTCGTGTTCCATCTTCCAAGAGGCGGGTTTTATGTGGTTGCTACTCGCTACATTTCTTGACAAACCTCTTGAAGATTGCCTCTCCATATACAACATGACCCCTGGTTTTGTGCGTACCGTGGTTCCCATGGACTGCCTGTTGAACCCTTTGTTCCTCGAACTCAGTTTTGATTCTGTAGAATGTGGTTCGAGGGACTCCATAAATGATTCTCCATGCCTTCATGCAGACCAAACCCCTCTGGAAGACCATGCCCCCCACCTGATGTTCTGAAGCATCAACAGATGACCATCAAATATACCTTCTCACCTTCACTTATAGTTTGCATGATGTAGATAGCTCTTCTCATCATGTTCTCAAATAGTTCTGGTAGTCCTTTCTTTTTGTTCATCAAGCAGATATTAAGGAAATCCAGAGTTTCTATCTGTCATTTATACGGAAGCTTCAATTTTGCGATATTATAAATTATATCATCTGGAGTTTTGTTCACTACAAAAGTAAATATGCATAATTGAGAAAAATGAAGTGTGATAAGAAACTTACATTCATGAAAAGAAATTTCAGCTATAGTCTCTAGCCACTCCTTCGGCCTACAATTGTCTGCAATGTATCTTAGTTTCTTCAACTTTGAAGAATTTACATGCTGAATTTTATGCTCAATTTGTACGAACTCAATTGAGAGCTGC
>NW_003314320.1:0-4365 GCF_000143415.4 Selaginella moellendorffii
TATATATGCCAAGTGTACAGCTATGATGCATATACTAATATAAGCGTAGTGGGATTTTGGTAGCCGTCGGATTAGTTTTAATCCAAACTACTCACTCCTATATATAAGCTAGGGTTTTTGGGCTAATTGAGATGCTTCTGTATTCCCTTTCCATATTCCAAACACTCACATTGGTGGAGGTGAGGGGCACCTTTGATTGTCCTTGAGGAGTGCTTGAATTTGGGATTTTGGTTTAGATTTAGCTTTTGCATTGTTTAGATCTAGCTTTTTCCATTTCATTTCTTTTGTTCTTTCCCTTTCCTGTTGGTCCAATTGTTTGATGCTATGCGCTTGCAATTGAACAACCAAACTCAATTGATGGCGGCATTCACGGCACGTGGTCCAACTCCTCCTGCTCTTGGTGCCAATCCTCGCGTTCGGCCAGAGTTCTTTCATGGGAATCCTGGGGATGATGTGTACCATTGGTTTGATCACTTCACGTGATTGCCACATATCATTCTTGGGATGATGCTCGACGTTTATGTAAGTTTCCCATGTGTCTCCAAGGGACGGCGTTACAGTGGTACAATGGATTGAGTGTGGCCACTCGTGAGGATTGGAGTGTTCTTCCGAACGTCTTCAAATGCGCCTTCAGACATGCCGACGATTGTGACGATGCCTTTCAACAATTGCATCATCTTCGCCAAGGGCCATCTGAGTCGGTGATGCAATTTGGCATTCATTTCCGAAGTCTTTTGCTTTGTACGGAGCCCAATATGTTGGAGCAAATCAAGCTAGGAATGTTGTGGCCAGCACTTCGTCAAGATCTTGTCGGCCTTGTGCATGCACTTGCTCCTGCCACCCTTAACGATGCTCTTCGCTTGGCACAACATTATGAGACGTCGCCTCTTCCACTTCTCGCTGCATGTCCTTCAGCTCCACTTCCTATGAGTGATGGTCCTGTTCCAATGGAGGTTGATGCTGCTGCTACTCGAGTCCAAGGACAAGGGCAAGGACATGGTCGTGGCCATGATGTTCGTTGTTGGGCATGTGATGAAGTTGGTCATACTTATCGGCGTTCTCGGCGCTTTTCGGATTGGCAACCTCCATTTCTTGGGTGGAGACCTTGGCATCAACAACGTCACGTTGGTGCTGCTGCAGTGGAAGGTTTGGACACCGAGATGCATGTCGCGAATGTGACTTTGGGTATCGAAAGTTACCTGTCGGCCAGTCCTTACGGACACTCTTACCTTACTGCCACGATGGCAGGAGGTCGGTATTGTTGGACCCTTTATCAGTCCCTCTTGTGCTAGTGGAGTTAACTGGGCATTTCGAGTGTACTTAGACCGGACGAGCATAAGGACGGAATTCCTACGTGTTATTAGCTAAGCATACTTAGCCCGGTAAGGAGTTCCCGTCTCGTTTTGTCTTGCACTTGCTAGTGACAAGAACCCTCGCGTATTGAGATTAGTCCCTCAATATCGCTACATGATAGCTTACCGTGTCTGCCAAACACCCTCGCTATCATGCCCTTTGTGTTAGTCTCATTTCGGTCCCAAATGCTATTTATGGAAAGTGTTTAAATTCGCTCATTTGGCACATCTACAGAATGTAGAGATCGGCCCGAACACAATGGTGTTCGTCCCGTGTCCAAATTCACAATCTAGGGACATTCCATATTTAGTAAGTTTCGAGTTTGTCCCAGAGACTAACTCCTGATACTAAGGGAGGCTTGGGGTGAAAGCCCAAAGCGTGTGTTCCTCAAGGGGGGGGGGGGGGCTATGGGGGGTTCCAAATGTATAGTAGGGATAGTGGGTAGGTCGGGCATGGCCGACCAACCTGAGGTATAGTCTAGCTCCCGCTTGCGTGCCTGTCCTTGTTCTGCGTCCGGCTTGGGTCTAAGCCCAAGTTCCATACCATGCTAGCTGGTGGAGTACCCATACTCTCATGTTAGGCCACCGGTATGCCGAAATAGCGCCAGACTCCGTTTGGCTCCGTTTTGCGTGCTGGTCCTGGCATTGGGATGCTGGTTGCTCTAGGACTGTTCCAAGTCGCTCCGGGCCTCTGTCCCTTCGCTCCTTGGGCTATATGCTCGGGAGTTGCTCCGTGGTCCGGTTCCATCACTCCTTGGCGTCACGCTTGGGAGTTTGGCACCGTTCCTTCGTTCAGTGGCCCAAGGCCCTGAACCTCGGGTTCCTGTGGACACGTGGCATGTGACACGTGGCATCTGTCATGTGGCACAAGAGGGTTTAGGTTCCGCTTCGTGGTGTTATCCTATGGTAAATCACCATAGGATAAAGGGTCAAAACCACGTGCGCTACATTTGGTATCAGAGGATGAGTCTCAGCGAGTACTATTCAATGAGATTGGGCAACTAGTCTCGTTGCATACGTAGAGATGAAAACGATGATCCGAGTGGGTACACGTTTGGGTGCAAAGACTTCGCAATCGTTCCTTGGGTATGGATTCGGTTACCTTCTTGTACCGTAATTATGTGAGCTTGCTCTTGGGCTCATAAGATGGATTTGAGTTGTTCCAGTAGCACGAGTTTGCGCTTGGGCTCGTGAGTGAGGCACATTAGCAACTCAAGGTTACACTTAGAGTTGGCAGGATTAATGTTAGCCTATCAGTGGTTCCATGAGTTGTTCCATGTACCATGGGTGAAAGTAAATTTTCCCTGGGTTTGCTATGAGTGGCAAATAGGCTGGTCCGTAGCTGTTTAGCATGGCACTAGTAGATCCTTCCTAGGCATGATTATAAGTGGATCAATCAAGACTGTAGGGAATAGTCTATTGGTTCATGTAATTATTGCCGTGATCTCTTATAAACTTTTCTTCGATTGAACTAAAGGCAGTGCGAAAGCAAGTTTGAGGTTTGGTCAAAGATGAGACTGGAAAGAGACTCATCGGGGACGGAGGATCAAATACGTAAATCATTTTCTCTTCTTGGAGAGATGATTTGCAACGAAGTGTTAACTCATTGCTTGTGTTTACATTATGCAATCAAGAGTCCCTACCTTGATGCATGTTGGAAATGATGGTCTTACAAATGGTGAGTTGTGGGATGGATAGCGGTGAAACGTTATACCATTTTGTCTAAGCTTGCTATGGAAGACTGGGGTTGCAATGCTCAATTCTTTTCCAGGGAACCTTGCTATTGCTCCTTGAGTAGCTTGGTGTTGGAATAGTTTTGAGATTGGTCGGAAAGAGAGTGGCATAAGCTTGTCTGTGTTATGAACAAAAGTTAGTGGTGTTGGGTGTCGTAAATCTCTATTGGTGGAGTGTGGCATTTATGTTGCATTTTGTCGAATCGAGTTGGCATTTGATACTCACATAAACGTTTAAAGTAATGACATAAGCCTTGCTCATTGCGTTACTCAATTGATGATCAAGTCATTGTGATTTATATCATATCCATATGATAATGAGCAATGTGTTTACGAAGTTGCTTGGGTAAATGATGATCAACCCCAAAGTGGTTGATGGAGAAGCTAGTCTACTTGCACGAAGTAGCATTGTAGTAGCCTTGACTGGATTCTCAATGGTGGTCCATTATGCTAAGCTTATGTTGGTACCTTGTTTCCTTGAGGGTTTGCCCATAAGGTGTTGGAAAAGGGTTATAGCATTCATTTGTTATAGCTCATTGGTTGATCCGTTAGCACTTGGAGTAGATTATTGGATGGAGAAGGTGTGTAGTTGGGGCATTGACATCACTAGCACTTGTGTTAGTGGAAGTGGCATTGTTATTTCAAATGATGAGGAATTTTCCTTGGACCTTGATTTTTCATGTCATTTATCTTGTTAGTGTTTTGGCTTCACATTGGATCTTGAAGGTGATTGAAGAAGAGTGTTAGTGCAATGTGGATATCCGAAGATGTGGTCTTAGTGATCAAGCCTTGGATGTTCATTTTGCACTTTGCGGATGACGGTGTTGGATATCGGTTAGATGGGCAAAGATGTTCGATGCTTAAGCATATTTTTGGATCATGAGAATTTTTGTTGAGGTGAACCTATGTGGAGTTGTTAGTAGGAGGAAGTTGGTTGAGTCTTGAAAGTTTGCAATTCTGGATTGAGAGTCATTCTTTCTCTAGGATGGAAAATTTTCCACAAATTTTCTTAGACTTTTCCAATGGCTGATCTATTGATCACTTTGCTCGAAAACCATTTCATTTTTGAAAGCCAGTACAAACTAGTGAAGGGGTTGGAGTTGACTTCGGCTGGCTTAGATCTTAGTAGGTAGTTTGTATGATGCGGCCCGAAAGGGATGCTAACTTTTGGGGCTAAAGCAATTGAGTTGGATAGAGTCTGGAGTTGGTGTAGAAAAGTTGGCTGTTGCGCTTTTCTAAGAAAGGTGACCCTTGTGCCTTTCTTTTGTAGTGTTGTGCTT
>NW_003314320.1:4465-64824 GCF_000143415.4 Selaginella moellendorffii
TCGCCAATCGGACTGATGCAAAACGTTCTGATAGTTTGCACCTTGCATTTCGTTAGACTCTATGAGAGTAGTGAGCTCTCACTGATCTTGACTTGGTCTTGGTGGCCCTGCACCTTGGCTGAGGATGGTGATGTCCAACTTAGTTGTTTGAGGTTGAGATGTTGGTACCCGTACTATAGCTTTGTCTATGAGGAGGTTGTGTACCGATATGAGTCCATCTCATAGTCTTCACTTTAGTTTCGACTGAGTGTTGATCACATAGCTAGCCTCTTCAAGGCATGCTCAGAGCTATTGACTAAATGCATTAGTGAGCTTATTGCGGTTGAGTTGGATTCGAGTGGTCATTTAGTTTGTGCTTGTCTATGAACTTTTATCTCGTACCTGGGGTATTATGTTCATGTTGGACAAGTATGTAACTCGATGACATGAGTTAGTGTTCGGGTCTTGTGAAGGCAAGTTGAAGGGCGATTGTTAGTTGATTTGCGACAAGTGATTATTTGTAGACTTTGTCAAAAAGACCGTTGACACTTGCTTTGCTCGATGATGATTTAGCAGTGGTGGGCTTGCTTGACCGGATGGTGTTGCGGAGGATCGTGTTGTTGGACTTGCATGATTTTCCATGTTGGCATGTCGACTTTACCTCTGTTGATATCATTTGGTTACATTTAGTCCGTAGTGTTGGATTTCATTGAGTCTTGGACGTGGTGAATCACTCCTTGATGATGTGTTCTCTGTAACTGAGTATTGTTAGAGGATTGGTCTCCGATACTAAGTATAGTATCTTCGACTTTGGTTAGCTTGGTTGCTGGAAAGCTCCAAGTGGTGATTCACTCTTGCTTTCTTCTAGCTTTGTCCTGATGTTGATGGCATTAAAGTGATGCCTTGTCATTGATGTTGTTGACATTGAGATTCGAGTGAAATGAGATATCCTTCCAAGGATTGATATTGAGTTTCATTAGTCTTGATGAATATAGTGTTGATGATTTGGTTATAGCTTTGTGTTGTTGGCATTCGTGCATTTGCTAGTTAGCAACTGTGTTGACGTTCAAACGAACTGAGTGGCAAGTTGAGTTAGTTGTGTTCTAGACGAGATTATTTAGTAGAGGGTTGAGCTTTAGCTTTTCCTTGAAAAGTGATTTAGTCGTGGACTGTGCTAACTCTACGAGAAGAAGAGTTAGTGATCGATATTAGAATGTTGAGTCCTTGCTGGATTTGAGTTCGGAATATAGCAATCATTAATGATTCTTTTTGAGCTTGTTATGAAGTGAGTTACGTCTTGCTATAGATGGATTCATGGAGGATCGTTTGATGATCACTTGTTAAGCATAGCTTCGTTATGCTTAGCTTTTGGATTGATGCAGAAATGCTTTTTATTAGCTTTGGCATTATAGAGTTTAGCTTATGGATGTGTTGAGGAAGACATTGTGGGTTGCACCATGATTTCTTCTTTAGCATTGAAGTTAGCTTCTATGAGACTCGTGATCATTATTAAGTAAGACTTGGCTATAGGCTTCTTCGAACTTTTGGTCCTTTGAGTTTTATGCTCATTGTTCCATTTGTTAGAAGTTGTTGGGGAAAGCATTTTTGGCCCTTTAGCTTCGATGTACAAGTTAGTATTTGCATTTAGCAATCAGTGGTGATGATTGACTATCATCTAGGATAATTGATTATCCTTGTACGAGGTTTTGCTTGATTATCGTTGATCTAGATTGATTTGCTATTCTTTGGGATGGTGGATTCCTTCTAAGACAATGATTCTGCATATCTCTTATTGATGGGATGATTAATGATCTTTCATGATGGTTAGTTGTTCTCTTTGATAGCTTTTGGCTTTTTGCAATACCACCAGTTGTTTGTGGTTTGCTCTGGATTGGTCTCTTGGGTTTGATACGTCAGTAGGATGTTGCTAACACTTGCTTAGGCAACTTGAGTTCCTTGGTATTGTTGACTGGGATCTATTCAGATTGGCTTTTGTGATAGTTGGCAGGAATGAGTGTTTGTTGGTCTTACCACATTCATTCTCTTCTGTTGATTGTTGCTTGAGTTAGTTTTGATAGATTTGGATGTTATTTCCTTTGGGTGATACATTCGCCAAAATTTGGTTTGCCAGTCAATGATACTTTGTGTTCTTTGAGTTATCTTTCGTAAGTTGTTTGGCATTCTCTCTACCATCTTCGATAGTTAAGTTTCATCATTGAGTTTCCTTGATGATATACTTGCTATTAAATTTTGTTGGATGGTGATTCCTATGTTTACCAATTATAGTGATCTTGGTGGTTACTATACTATAATACTAGTTTATCGGATGATAACTTATTTGGAATACATTTGTGTTCTCATCTAAGCTTTATTCACTGATAATTACATCTCTAAGATATCATTGTTTATGACTTTGATATAGTCCCTATATATTGATCTTTGAGTTTGGGCCAGTATAGGCAGACTGGCTTCGGCACTTCGTGTGCATGTTGAAATCTCTAGTCATGGGGTAGCTACTGTCGACTGGTCACATCACCCGCCTCTCTGTCGATGTTCCTTATTCCGTTGAAAGGGCGTGACCGTGTAAACAACTCTAACTGCCTGTTTACAGTAGTCTATCTAAACCTTACCGACGGGTTTGGTTTCTTTGCTCAGGAGGGTTGGGGCCTCTGGTTCCTCTCTCTATGTCTCTGCGGGCAGGGCGTATCACACTTTTGTAGTTGGGTGACACCCAGAGCAGCAAGGGTGGCTGACTCCATTGGTCATTTCCTTGTCGGTGACGGCCGGAAGGTGTCTGAGCTGGTAGTGCATCCGCGTTAGACAAAGAGGTTCCCCCTCACTCATTTAAGTTGGTGCATTTCTCACATAGTGTGAGTACGGTGAACTTTTTATGGAGTTGTTTCCTTGGCGGTATTCTAGACTGGAGTATGCATCGACGAGGACGTCGATCTTCCCAAGGGGGGGAGAGTGTCGCGAATGTGACTTCGGGTATCGAAAGTTACCTGTCGGCCAGTCCTTACGGACACTCTTACCTTACTGCCACGATGGCAGGAGGTCGGTATTGTTGGACCCTTTATCAGTCCCTCTTGTGCTAGTGGAGTTAACTGGGCATTTCGAGTGTACTTAGACCGGACGAGCATAAGGATGGAATTCCTACGTGTTATTAGCTAAGCATACTTAGCCCGGTAAGGAGTTCCCGTCTCGTTTTGTCTTGCACTTGCTAGTGACAAGAACCCTCGCGTATTGAGATTAGTCCCTCAATATCGCTACATGATAGCTTACCGTGTCTGCCAAACACCCTCGCTATCATGCCCTTTGTGTTAGTCTCATTTCGGTCCCAAATGCTATTTATGGAAAGTGTTTAGATTCGCTCATTTGGCACATCTACAGAATGTAGAGATCGGCCCGAACACAATGGTGTTCGTCCCGTGTCCAAATTCACAATCTAGGGACATTCCATATTTAGTAAGTTTCGAGTTTGTCCCAGAGACTAACTCCTGATACTAAGGGAGGCTTGGGGTGAAAGCCCAAAGCGTGTGTTCCTCAAGGGGGGGGGGCTATGGGGGGTTCCAAATGTATAGTAGGGATAGTGGGTAGGTCGGGCATGGCCGACCAACCTGAGGCATAGTCTAGCTCCCGCTTGCGTGCCTGTCCTTGTTCTGCGTCTGGCTTGGGTCTAAGCCTAAGTTCCATACCATGCTAGCTGGTGGAGTACCCATACTCTCATGTTAGGCCACCGGTATGCCGAAATAGCGCCAGACTCCGTTTGGCTCCGTTTTGCGTGCTGGTCCTGGCATTGGGATGCTGGTTGCTCTAGGACTGTTCCAAGTCGCTCCAGGCCTCTGTCCCTTCGCTCCTTGGGCTATATGCTCGGGAGTTGCTCCGTGGTCCGGTTCCATCACTCCTTGGCGTCACGCTTGGGAGTTTGGCACCGTTCCTTCGTTCAGTGGCCCAAGGCCCTGAACCTCGGGTTCCTGTGGACACGTGGCATGGACACGTGGCATGTGACACGTGGCATCTGTCATGTGGCACAAGAGGGTTTAGGTTCCACTTCGTGGTGTTATCCTATGGTAAATCACCATAGGATAAAGGGTCAAAACCACGTGCGCTACAATGCATCCGAGAAACGAGGAGTCGCGCGAGTAACGGAAGGACCTTGCGTGAATAAGTCAGTGACCCCTCCATCTTTCTTTCGGGAGTATCATCAAGGGGTTCACTCGGCACCAGTTCATCCAGTGTTTACTTTCCAAACTCATCTTTATAACAAGAGGTCTCCTATTATTCTCTCCGTGTTGGTTGATACAGGTTCGAGTTTATCTTCTATTGCTCGACCTGTTGCCACACGTTGTCGTCTACACTTGCGTCGTGCGGCAGAACCAGTTTTCATTCTTTATGGCAACCGCCGTACACATGCATGTGTACGGGATGAGGCAGACATGGTTGTGCGTGTGGGCAATCTCGAGCTTGTGTTGTAGTTGTTGCAAGTGGTGCCGAGTCAAGCTTTTGACCTCATTCTTGGTATGGATTAGTTGCAATGCAATCATGCCAAGTGTGACTTTGAGGTTTCTCCCCCTTGTTTCATACTTCCTTATGTTTCATCCATTCCTCTCACTTTCGTACCTCTTCATCCCTCTACTTCTACCTCTGCTTCCATTACTTTTGTTCCCCCACTATTTCCTCCTGTGTTTCCATCTTGTTCTGCTCCTCCCTTTTCCAATCCCTTTGACGATCTTTGTGTTGTAGCGGTTGGCTAACTCATGAAGGAGTATTCTGATCTCTTTGAATTTGACCTATTGTCTGGAGCCAAGATTGCCACACGTCATTGGATTCCAACCGGGGATGCTCGTCCAATCAAGGTTCCTGTTCGTCGTCGGTCACCAAAGGAGATCAAGATTTTACATGTAAACATCAAGGAGATGTTAGAAAAGGGTGTTATTCGGAAGTTGCGAAGTCCTTAGGCATGTGAACCTCATCTTGTGACGAAGCCTGATGAGGGTATTCGTTTCTACATTGACTATTGTCCGTTAAATGATGTAATGATCCCAGATGTGTACCCTCTTCCTTACACTGCTGATCTCTTGGATCGTTTGGGGCAAAGTCGTTGGTTCACCAAGCTAGATCTTGCTTCTGGGTACTGGCAAGTACCGATGGCCGAAGAAGATATTCCTAAGACTACTTTTCCTACACCATTTGGTTTGTATG
Source organism: Selaginella moellendorffii (assembly GCF_000143415.4). NCBI lineage: Eukaryota > Viridiplantae > Streptophyta > Lycopodiopsida > Selaginellales > Selaginellaceae > Selaginella > Selaginella moellendorffii. The sequence continues at coordinate 9,647 of NW_003314320.1, forward strand.
AGTTCTTGGTGATGCCATTTGGTTTGAACAATGCTCCAGCAACTTTTCAATGGATTCCCTACTCCGAAGTGTGTGAATGATGTGTAGCGCTTCTTGGGCAAGGTGCAGTATCTCGGGCGTTTTGTGGATCATCTTTCTGATCGCACTACACCATTGCGAGCATTGCTGAAGTCATCAACGTCATCTTTCATTTGGTCTCTGGATTGTGAGCGGGCGTTCGGGGATCTCAAAGAGTCATTGACAACTCCTCCGGTTTTGGCATATCCTGACTACACTCGACCTTTTATTTTGCACGTGGATGCTTCTGACATTGGTCTTGGAGGTGTGTTAATGCAAGAGAGCTCGAGTGTGCCTGGTCAGCGCCATCCCATTACATATATAAGCCGTACATTACAACCAGCGGAGATGAACTACTCCACGACAGAGAAGGAGTGTTTAGTAGCAGTTTGGGGTTTCGAGAAACTTCATGCATATCTACATGGCTCTCGGACGTTACTTGAAGGTGACCATGCTGCTGTTATTTCGTTATTAAAGCAAAAGAACCTGGTTGGTCGTAATGCTCGGTGGGCTTTGAAGCTTTAGATATATGATTTTGATGTTGTTCACTACTTAGGGAGTTTTATGGCTGATGCTGATGCCCTTTCTCGAGCTCCTCTTCCTTTTTCATTTTCTTCTCATGTTTCTAACAAGCCTATCGTTCCAGCATCTGTGGATTTTCTAGATGAGGATTTTGTGCCGTCGGCGGTTGTTGTACTTGACGTTCAGTGTCCACAAGGTGCAAAGCAAGATCTACCTTCGCTTGATGAGGTTTGCGAGGCTCAAAAGATTGAGCCATGGATTCAAAGGCTTCAAGATGGGTTTGAGAATCCTGCATCACTTGCTGATGACTTGCCTTTCTGGCATTTACATTCTCAATATCGTCTTGAATGTGGCCTTCTTTATTTTGTGGGGACAGATTCTGATGATCATTTATGGCTGGTGGTGCCTTCTATCTTTATTCCGCAGTTTCTCCATGCCTACCATGATTCTCCTGTTCTAGGTGGGCATATCGGACATCATCGTGTAATCGAGAAGCTATGCAGGTCTTTCTATTGGCCGGAAATGCGACGTGATATTATCCGGTATGTGCGTAGCTGCGTTTGGTGCCAAGCTCGTAATACTCCCCCTCGGGCTGCGGAAGGACGGTTGGAGTCAATTGCAGTTTCCCATCCATTTGAGTTGGTGGTGTTTGATCTTATGGGACCTTTTCTACAGTCAACTATTGGCAATGAGTATGTTATTATTGCTTCTGACTATTTGACTCGTTGGGTGGAAGTTCATGCTCTTGCTAGCACCTTTGCAACTGCTGTTGGATACTTCCTCCTCAATTGAGTGGTGTTTCAACATTCTTGTCTAGAGCTGATTCTTTCGGATAATGGTCCTGCATTTATGGCTGAGGCATTTCATGTTTTGACGTCTTGGTTGGGGATTCACCACACTTTCACAAGTGCTTATCATCCACAATCAGACAGTCTGGTGGAATGGCTCGTTTGGACGTTCAAGGGGATGATTGCAAAGTATGTGAACTTTCAGCATTCGGATTAGGATGGTTATTTGCCATCTCTTCGGTATGCATATGTCACTGGGGTGTAGAGTTCTATTGGTGCTTCACCATAGAAATTTCTATATAGTCATGATTCAATATTACCAATGGAGCTAGGTTTACCTTCGCGATTGCCACGAGCTGCGGATGCTAGGTCATGGGATCAATATTTGACAAGCATTCTTCCACTTGTTCGGGCGGAATCTGCCGAACACTTAGGCTGCGTACAAGTGGGACAACAATGACGCTACAACTCCCATTATCATCCACCTGTAGAGTACAAAGTGGATGATTTAGTGTTAGTCCGTTTTCCCCATCTTATGGTACATGGTTTATCTAAGGGGCTCCTTGCACAGTGGAAAGGACCGTATCGAGTGTTGTGGCAAGTTGGACCACAAGTTTATGAGGTTTGGCATGACGTCCAGCAAGCCGATCCTCCAGAGGTTGTGCATGTGTAGCGGTTGAAATGCTTCATACAAAGGGATCAAGAGCGGTTAATACCATCTACAAATCCACCGATGCCTCCTCCTGATGTTCCTCCAAATCCCGGCTCGGCTACAAGAGAACCCTGATGGTCTTCCATTATTCCAAGAGGAGGGGATGATGTGAGGGCCAAGTGTATGGTTACGATGCTGTATACTAATATTAACGTAGTGGGATTTTGGTAGCCGTCGAATTAATTTCAATCCAGACCACTCGCTCCTGTATATAAGCTAGGGTTTTTAGGCTAATTGAGATGCACATTTCTATATTCCCTTTCCATATTCCAAGCACTCACACACACACACACACATAGATATATATATATATATATATATATATATATATATATATATATATATATATATATATATATATATATATATATATATATATATATATATATATATATAAGGGCTTGTATTCTATAATAACTATAAGGGCTTTAAAAAGCCAGTACTAAACAATGTTAACTATTTAGGTCTGTTATAAATTGAATTAATAATAATTAATTTATGACTAAGCTGAAGAATCTCTTACCCAGAAGTTGGTGAGATTCCAGCCTTAGATATCCTCAGCCCTGAGCTTGATCTTCCTTGGTCTTCAGTGAATGGGAGAGTGCCAAGTGCCTCTGTTTCATCTCCAACAGTTTCTCCACAGCATCAATGTTCTTACCACTTGCATGAACTTTAGAGGACAGGTCTTTGGCCTCACGTCTACGTGCTTGTGTCTATAAAAGCAGCTGTGTCAATGTATGAAAATATAAAATGGTTAAAACCGGTATGTTACCTTTGTTGCATTAGAGCGTACTCCACTCACGAAGCTTCTTTCACCTCGGTTTCTCCTACCAGCGTGAATCAAACAAAAAAATGATGCATACAGTCACAGCCGCGACTCTACTGGACAATTTGGGCAATTCGTTCGTTCAGCTTCTCCTTTTCCGCACCTACAAAGAAAAGTTAGAATCGTGACAGAGAATGGAAAATAGCAATCGGAAACACACCTTGCAAATTAGAATAGCTCGCTTTGAGACGGTTTCTTGTCCCCAACAGTTGTCCTTCCCAAGGACTTCAACCTTTATCCAAAGACAGCCCGACTTCCCGTGCCTATGATGTACAAATCTTGGAAAATAGAAAACTCTACTTACCTCCAGTGCGTCAAGATACTGAGTCTTCCTCTCTCCAATCCTGGAGCCTTGATGGCCATAAAGCCACGTTCACAACGAGAGTTGCAAATGCTTCTTGCTCGATCTGATCCTGTGTGAATGGGCAAGCAACACCGCAAGATCGATATTGCTGAGCTTCCCTCCTGATGGCCACCTCACTGTGGATGTCAAGATGAACGACAATGGCTTTCATGTTTGCAGGACATATGGGATACGAGATTGCCCAGGATGATGATGCTCCAAAGAGCGTCTGGGCCATAAGAACACGCTCAAGAAGGCCAATCTCCTTCAGTGTTGCCTTTCCGCTAATATTTAAACTGTTATGCTTATCTCTACTGATTTAACGGTGTGGATTCGAAGGCTTGTAAAGATCTTTATCTAACGGTGCGGGTTTGGATTTCTCATATTAACGGTCTAGATTTGTGGGATTTGGGGTTTCTACGGCCACTTGTACGAAGACAAGCGAGGAAGGAGAAGAGAGAATAGCGAGGGGGGAGAGGAGAGAATGGTGTCATTTAGGGTGTCCAAGAAGGATCCGGCCGAGGTGAAGCCATCTCCGGCGGGGAGTGCCCATTTCCTGGAGCGATTCATGGAATTCGAGCAGGAAGGCTGCTACGATGTGTTGCAGGGCACAAGCGTCGATGCGACCGCGTTTCTGCCGGAAAAGAACGGGTTTGTGGCAGCTGCGATCAAAGCTTACAGCTTCCATCACAATCTGGTGATCCGGCCCGACGATGTGTGGCTCGCCATCGCTGTCCAGTTTGGATTCTTCGTCAATGGCAACGGGGAGGCGCTGCGATCCATCTTTGTGGATCACGAGGGAAAGAAGGAGCTGGTTGTGTCCCAGCAGGCCGCGCTCCACAGCGGCGACTATGGGCTCCTGGCGAGGGAGATGAGTGTGGCGCTCAAGGAGACTGTCAAGGACGAGAAGGTTTGCGACTGGATCTTGCCGAGCTTCTCGACCACGACCAAGAACGATGTGGTGGTGGGCAGTGTGGTTCTCATGGCCACCTTCAAGAGCTACTTCGAATACAGGCAAGCTTTCTTCATGGTTTTTATTTTTCTCGTTTGCTCTTTGCATTTGTGTTTTAAGTTCTTTGTTTCGGTGAGTGTCTTGAGTTTATGGGTTTTCTACGTGTTTGGTGTGGTGTTCGTGTTTTATTTTTTCCCATTGATTTTCTCGTTGTCTTTAAAGCTGGGAACTTTTTTGGGTGATCTTCTCCCAGGTTTCGTCTCTGCTGCGGGATTCCATACGTGACTCTCCTGGGAACCACCGAGGATTGGGAGGAAATCGATCGGAGGGTGGACGAGCTGGAGAAATACGGGAGCGAGTGCCAGAAGTGGCGTGTCATGCTCAAGAAAATCACCGCCCAGTTCGTGGAGAGCAGCAAAGGTAACGCTGACACGGACTTTTGGAACAGGATTTGCCACCGGATTGGAGGAGGATCGGGCCCGCGATACATCTCCGGCTGGATCTCTGCCTTCTGCGTCTTCGACAGCAATGGACACTGGCGTGGCGATGAAAAGTCCTACCGAAAGGACTTTTACAACGACGCTGTGGAGCTCGAGTATCCAGTCATCGAGGACAACAGTATCCCTCCCGGCTACCTCACGGTGGATGTCAAGGTGGACGACAACGGGAAAGCTTACGAGGCTTTCATGTTTGCCGGACATATGAGGTACGAAGTTGTGGAGGACGACAACAAAGGGATTGCTCCAAAGGCTGTCTGGGCCATGACTCTCAAGGACAAGGCCAAGGCAAGGGTCACCATTCGCCGCTTTTAGCCCGAATGCCTCCTTCAAGTGGTTTAAACGCTTAAAACTGTTATTAAGAGATGAGTGTTTTGCTTAAATGATGAATTTTGGTTTGCTTATACTGTAGTGAATATATCTAAAAATATGCTTGAATATTCTAGGATATTTTACCATTTAAAGGTTGTTATTCATTTATAATTTATAAAAATGTTTATAATTTATAAACTTTCTTAAACACTTTCTAATGCATTCTTTTTGGTTTTCTTAAGCAAACCTGTAGGGGGATTAAGATGATAGTAAATATACTTAAAATATACTTAAATATTATAGAATATTTTACCATTTAACAGTTGTTATTAATTTATAATTTTATATATATAATTTATAAAAATGTTTAGAATTTATAAGCTTTCTTAAACCATTTCTAGTATACTTTTTTACTCTATTATCTAATGGTTAATATGCAATAAGATTAATCTTGTATTTATAAATTACAAACATGTTTATTATTATAAACTTTATTTGATCAATTAGACTAATAAGTAATAATAAAACTACTATTAAGCAATCCAAGCATTTGTAGCAATTTATTTATTCTACCATTGTGAGTGTTTGGAATATGGAAAAGGAATACAGAAATGTGCATATCAATTAGCCTAAAAACCCTAGCTTATATACAGGAGCGAGTGGTCCGGATTAAAACCAATCCGACGGCTACCAAAATCCCACTACGTTAATATTAGTATACGGCATTGTAGCCGTACACTTGGCCCTCACATCATCCCCTCCTCTCAGAATAATGGAAGACCATCAGGGTTCTCTTGTAGACAGGCCGGGATCTGGAGGAACATCAGGAGGAGGCATCGGTGGATCTGTAGATGGTATTAACCGCTCTTGATCCCTTTATATGAAGTGTTTCAACTGCTGCACGTGCACAATCTCTGGAGGATCGGCTTGCTCGATGTCATACCGAACCTCATAAACTTGTGGTCCAACTTACTGCAACACTCGATACGGTCCTTTCCACTGTGCAAGGAGCCCCTTAGATAAACCACGTACCGTAAGATGGGGAAAACGGACTAACACCAAATCATCCATTTTGTACTCTATAGGTGGATGATGATGGGAGTTGTAATGCCGTTGTTATCCCACTTGTACGTAGCCTAAGTGTTCGGTAGACTCCGCTCGAACAAGTGGAAGAATGCTTGTCAAATATTGATCCCATGACCTAGCATCCGCAACTCGTGGCAATCGTGAAGGTAAACCCAGCTCCGTTGGTAATATTGGATCATGAATATATAGGAGTTTATATGGTGAAGCACCAACAGAACTCTACACCCCAGTGACATATGCATACCGAAGAGATGGCAAATAACCATCCCAATCTGAATGCTGAAAGTTCACATACTTTGCAATCATCCCCTTGAACGTCCAAACGAGCCGTTCCACCAGACCGTCTGATTGTGGATTATAAGCACTCATGAAAGTGTGGCAAATCCCCAACCGAGACGTCAAAACATGAAATGCCTCAGCCATAAATGCGGGACCATTATCTGAAAGAATCCGCTCTAGACAAAAATGCTGAAACACCACTCGATTAAGGAGGAAGTATCCAACAGCAATTGCAGAGGCACTAGCAAGAGCACCAACTTCCACCCAACGAGTCAAGTAGTCAGAAGCAATAATAACATACTCATTACCAGCAGTCGACTGTGGAAAAGGTCCCATAAGATCAAATGCCACCAACTCAAACGGACGGGAAACTGCAATTGACTCCAACAGTCCTTCTGCAGCCCGAGGGGGAGTATTACGAGCTTGGCACCAAACGCAGCTATGCACATACCAGATAATATCACATTGTATCTCTGGCTAATAGAAAGACCTGCGTAGCTTCTCGATTACACGATGATGTCCCATATGCCCACCTAGAATAGGAGAATCATGATAGGCATGGAGAAACCGCGGAATAAAGATAGAAGGCACCACCAGCCGTAAATGATTATCAGGATCTGTCCCCACAAAATAAAGAAGGCCATCTTCAAGACGATATTGAGAATGTAAATGCCGGAAAGGCAAATCATCAGCAAGTGATGCAGGATTCTCAAACCCATCTCGAAGCCTTCGAATCCATGGCTCAATCTTTTGAGCCTCGCGAACCTCATCAAGCGAAGGTAGATCTTGCTCTGCACCTTGTGGACACTGAACGTCAAGTACAGCAACCGCCGACGGCATAGAATCCTTGTTTAGAAAATCCACAGATGCTGGAACGACAGGCTCATCAGAAACATGAGAAGAGAGTGAAGAAGGAAGAGGAGCTCGAGAAAGGGCATCAGCATCAGCCATAGAACTCCCTGTGCGGTGAACAACATCAAAATCATATATCTGAAGCTTCAAAGCCCACTGAGCAGTACGACCAACCAGGTTCTTCCGTTTTAATAATGAAGTAATAACAGCATGGTCACCTTCAAGTAACGTCCGAGAGCCATGTAGATATGCATGAAGTTTCTCGAAACCCCAGACTGTTGCTAAACACTCCTTTTCTATCGTGGAGTAGTTCATCTCTGCTAGTTGTAATGTACAGCTTATATATGCAATGGGATGGTGCTGACCAGATACACTTGAGCTCTCTTGCATTAACACACCTCCAAGACCAATGTCGGAAGTATCTACGCGCAAAATAAAAGGTCGAGTGTAGTCAGGATATGCCAAAATCGGAGGAGTTGTCAATAACTCTTTAAGATCCCCTAACGCCCGCTCACAATCTGGAGACCAAATGAAAGTTGACGTTGATGACTTCAGCAACGTTCGCAATGGTGCAGTGCGATCAAAAAGATGATCCACAAAATGCCCGAGATACTGCACCTTGCCCAAGAAGCACTGTACATCATTCACACACTTCAGAGTAGGGAACTTTAGAACAGCCATAAGTTTGTCAGGATCAACTTGCAAACCCTCACCAGAAATACGGTACTCAAGATAAGTTGTGTCCTTGGATCCAAACACACACTTCGACCACTTCAGCTTTAAACTAACGTCGCGTAGCCAATCCAACACTTTACAAACATCATGAACGTGCTCCTCCCATGTCCCCTCCGAGTGGATCAAGACATCATCAATGAAGTCAGCAGTCACCTCTGGTATATCGCAAAGAACCTCGTCCATCATCCATTGAAAAGTTGCTAGAGCATTGTTCAAACCAAATGGCATCACCAAGAACTCATACAAACCAAATGGTGTACAAAAAGCAGTCTTAGGAATATCTTCTTCGGCCATCAGTACTTGCCAGTACCCAGAAGCAAGATCTAGCTTGGTGAACCAATGACTTCGCCCCAGACGATCCAAGAGATCAGCAGTGTGAGGAAGAGGGTACACATCCGGGATCGTTACATCGTTTAACGGACAATAGTTGATGCAGAAATGAATACTCCCATCAGACTTCGTCACAAGATGAGGTTCACATGCCCAAGGACTCCACAATTTCTGAATAACACCCTTCTCCAACATCTCCTTGACATTTGCATGTAAAATCTTGATCTCCTTTAGTGACTGATGACGAACAGGAACCTTGATTGGACGAGCATCCCCAGTTGGAATCGGATGACGTGTGGCAATCTTGGCTCCAGACGATAGGTCAAAGTCAAAGAGATCAGAATACTCCTTCATGAGCCGGTCAACTGCTGCAACACAAAGATCGTCGAAGGGATCGGAAAAGGGAAGAGTAGAACAAGATGGAAACATAGGAGGAAATAGTGGGGGAACAAAAGTAATGGAAGTAGAAGTAGAAGTAGAGGGACGAAGAGGTACGGAAGTGAGAGGAATGGATAAAACATAATGAAGTATGAGAGAAGGGGGAGAAGCCTCAAAGTCACACTTGGCATGATTGCGCTGCAACCAATCCATACCAAGAATGAGGTCAAAAGCTTGACTTGGCACCACTTGCAACGACTGCAACTCAAGCTCGAGATTGCCCACACGCACAACCAGGTCTGCCTCATCCCGTGCACATGCATGTGTACGGCGGTTGCCATAAAGAATGAAAATTGGTTCTACTGCACGACGCAAGTGTAGACAACAACATGTGGCAACAGGTCGAGCAATAGGAGATAAACTCGAACCTATATCAACCAACATGGAGAGAATAATAAGACACCTCTTGTTATAAATATGAGCTTGGAAAGTAAACACTGGATGAACTGATGCTGAGTGAACCCCTTGATGATACTCCCGAAAGAAAGATGGAGGGGTCACTGACTTATTCGTGCAAGGTCCCTCCGTTACTCGCACGACTCCTCGTTTCCTGGATGCATCTTAGTGTCCAAACCTTCCACTGCAGCAGCACCAACGGGACGTTGTTGACGCCAAGGTCTCCACCCAAGAAATGGAGGTTGCCAATCCGGAAAGCGCCGATAACGCCGATAAGTATGACCAACTTCATCACATGCCCAGCAACGAACATCATGGCCACGACCATGTCCTTGCCCTTGTCCTTGGACTCGAGTAGCAGCAGCATCAACCTCCATTGGAACAGGACTATCACTCATAAGAAGTGGAGCTAAAGGATGTGCAGCGAGAAGTGGAAGAGGCGACATCTCATAATGTTGTGCCAAGTGAAGAGCATCGTCAAGGGTGGCAGGAGCAAGTGCATGCACAAGGCCGACAAGATCTTGACGAAGTGCTAGCCACAACATTCCTAGCTTGATCCACTCCGACATATTGGGCTCCGCACAAAGCAAAAGACTTCGGAAACGAATGCCAAATTGCATCACCGACTCAAATGGCCCTTGGCGAAGACGATGCAATTGTTGGAAGGCATCATCACAATCATCAGCATGTCCGAAGGCGCGTTTGAAGACGCCCGGAAGAACACTCCAATCCATGAATGGCTGCACTCAATCCATTGTACCACTGCAATGCCGTCCCTTGGAGACACGTGGGAAACTCACGTAAACGTCAAGCATCATCCCAAGAATGATATGTGGCAATTACCGTGAAGTGATCGAACCAATGGTACACATCATCCCCAGGATTCCCACAAAAGAACTCCGGCCAAACACAAGGATTGGCACCAAGAGCAGGAGGAGTTGGACCACATGCCGTGAATGCCACCATCAATTGAGTTTCGTTGTTCAATTGCAAGTGCATAGCATCAAGCAATTGGACCAACTGCTGCTCTAGAGTCAAAAGAGGAGATTACTAATCTACCATGAAGACGGACGAAGAAAGAGCAAAAGAAGAGAAATGACAAAAAACGAGAAGGAAATGGGAGATCTAGACAATGCAAAAAGCTAGATCTAAACCAAAATCCTGAAAGGGAAGAACAAAAGAAAGGAAATGGAAAAAGTTAGATCTAGACAATGCAAAAGCTAGATCTAAACCAAAATCCCAAATTCAAGCACTCCTCAGGGATAATCAAAGGTGCCCCTCACCTCCACCAATGTGAGTGCTTGGAATATAGAAAGGGAATACAGAAATGTGCATATCAATTAGCCCAAAAACCCTAGCTTATATATAGGAGCAAGTGGTCCAGATTGAAACCAATCTGACAGCTACCAAAATCCCACTACGCTAATATTAGTATACGGCATCGTAGTTGTACACTTGGCCCTCACACCATCTAATAATCTTGTATTTATAAATTATAAACATGTTTATAATTATAACTTCCAGTTGATCAATTGGATTAATAATAGAAATAACACTCAAAGCATGCAAATTATTTTATTTTTAAAAATCAAAATATTATATTATTTACTAAAGCATACATACTGTAATTTTTTTTGCAACCTTCTCTACTGAAAATGTCGTCAATGATAACAAAGGTTGCATCCTTGGGCTAGATTGAAGGGAGACCCACAAACTGTTTCAATTCGTTGACAGACGAGACAATGCACTATCCACTTTGTATGTCTTTGTGCATGCCCTTCCAGTGGAAACGTTTGGATTGCTGTTGTTGTTGCCGCAACTCTGGCTGAGAATACGCTACCCCCGCCACAGCAAAAAGAAAACTTATGATGTTGAAAGTTTTCCTACATTTGGAACACCGCTTTGTCTCCGTCATACTCTTGATGAACTTGCTATACATAATCACCGTTGCATGCTCCTATAGCAACGCGAACATGGACAATGGTGGCTGTTTGAACTTTCTCAATAATGAGTTGGGAAGAACATTCGAGTGACCTGGCTTGAACTCTATGGAAAATTCCAGTGCTTGAGGTTGCATTACCAACGTCTCTACTTGTTGAGGTGAGCTTGGTGTGTAGAACAGACCTCAGTGGAGTGCCATTTGCCCGCTACATGTGCTTCAGAATTTTTTGTTCCACAGAAAGCCGCATGAACGTACGATGTCTGTTAGTGGGGTGGCAATGGGATGCATAATTTCCAACAAACTTACATAAGTAGTTGCAATAGCCCAAGAATGAGCACAATGGCTTGATTGAACGACAGTTCTCAATTACTTTGCAAGCATTTCCCAAGTTGTCAAATAGATCCACTTGTTGAGCTGACGGTAGTTGATAGCCATCTTTCCTGAGGGCAAGCAATACTGGAGCTACAAATGACCGCAAGTTGTTTTCGATGAGTCCTTGCGCGAGCAACTCCTGACCTCGCTCCTCGAATGCTCTTGTTGGCGTTGGAGAGCCTGGCTCCAGATAATATGATGCCTTCTACCCGTTCTCTCGCTTGGCTCCATAGACGCAATATGCCGTCAGGAAACATGAGGAAATCTTGGCACTAGTTGCTTCAACTCCTCTGGCATCACAGTCCCTTGAATGTCCTGCAAGGCTTCCTCCTCCTCGCCCGATCGTGACCGTTTCTCCATACCTCTAGCAACCGCTTTCTCTCTGCATTCTTCTCACTAGATATGTCTGATTGTCCTTGTTCCTGCCCATCCAAGGTCCCCTCTCCTTTGAAACCCACTTTGTTCTCTGCTTTCTTCTCGTTACATAGATGGATCGCTGCTTTCACTGGATCCAGTTTCTCTCCTTTCTCCGTCCCTGGCCCTTCATTTCAGCCAACTCCTCCCCGGCCGCAGCTTGACTCCTATGCACCACTGCTTTTTTTCCTCCCAACTTCCTTCTTAGGGCGGCGGTTCGGCCCCTAGGAAAAGCCGACTCGTGGAAGGCTCGTGTCAATCCCTCCAAGAGAACCCGTCAGGAGCTACCTCCCATGGCTCCCAAGGTGACTCCAACCCCTGAACCAAAATCCACTCCCACATCTCCAAAGCAAAAACTGCACAGATTGGAGAATGGCGCTAGCCTGTGCAGGGACAATGATTCTTCCGCTGCTGAAGTGGCTGGCCGCGAAAGACTGAAAATGCCATACTCTCTTTCCCCTCAGCGCCACCTTAGAGTCTTCATCGTGCAAGTAAGTATTTGTAGGATCGAACGGCCAGCGAATTTACCCTAAACATATGGATTTGTTTACAGAAATTCTAACCCTTGCGAGCTAAAGCGCTAAAACGGTCGTGACTTGCGATTCGCGAGCTATCACTTTGCTTATTACTGTTGCTTCGAACATTTGCTTGAACAGTATGATTGATCTAGCATGGACGTCCCCATAGCTCTCATCAATCATTGCAATCCAGACGAGATCATGCACGGGAGGAACAGCCCCTGGCACAGTTCTTCCCAGGTTTCGTCCCAGCTCCATTCCTCGCCTTGACAACCACAGGCTTCCCACAGTAACCACTGACGGCCAGTCTTGCACAGAACAATTTCATCGATTGATGATACCCGTTTACTGGATTTCTAGAAAGAATGTGTTGGCCAAGTGCTAAGGGGACGTAAAGAGGACTGGACAAGAAAAAGGAAGACAAGAAGCGAAACGCTTTGGCTCGCCACAACCTCTTCAAGCAGTACCGAGCGAGCAAAAATTGGGCCGGCAAAAGTTTCGGGCCGGAGTTAAAGCGCTGCGGCGATAGGCTGGGATTTCGGGAGGCAGCGACGCTAAGATTGTATGCCTGGCGATGAAGCACATGCAAGAGCCCCAGCAGCGCAATCGTGGCGGTGGAGGAGATCGATCCATCCATCCATGGTGACCCGGCAGATTTCAGCAACTTCCGTGCCTTTTTGGGCAGATGATCCAGCGGTGGTGCGTCCCGTTGGTGTCGCAGCATGGGGCCAAGCAATCGATGCTAGTGCTTGGGGAATTCGGGAGCTCTCGACGCCGCATTATCGCGCGGGAGAGAGAAAGAGAGGCTTCTAACCACAACACAGCGTGAACAGCAGCAAAGCCAGCGTCGGGGAGTGCACTTCTTGCTTTGGAAAACTCCGCCGTGGAACAGTGGATTAGCGCTTTACAGCTCAAAGGTGAGTAAAATCAAGTAGCTTTTTGTGTTCTGCGATTGGCCATTTGTTTCCAAGCGCACACAACAGGCCAAGAATCTAGCCTCGATGGTTTCTGTTCATTGGAACAGTAGCCTGTTATGGAAATCCATCACATTTGGCAAGTGCATAGTGACCAAGATGAGACCTTCACAGTCAAAACCGATCCTCATATATAACAGAGGCTCTTGTGGAAATGAAAAACAATGAGGTACTTTCTTCTCTTGTTTTCCTTTTGTTCAGTCACTTCCGCAGGACCAATTACAATCGAAGACTGTGGAGGAGTTGCATATATCCTTATTACTACCCCGACTCAAGGATTCTGGTTGCGATGTGCGAGGGGGATTATTATAGTTATCACAAGTCGAGTGTCCTTGTAGACCTTCCGAACTTGCGATATTGCTCTAGAGACAAGGATGTCACGCAAATTCTTTGCCACGGAACGATAAAGGGTAGAGGGACATACTATAGCTACAGTGCACCGCTGACTAAGTGCGTCAAGAACATTCGTGGAACACTTCAAATGTGTAAGTGTGTTTATTATACAAATGGAGATCTTTAATCGTATTCATAGCAAAACCCTTTTTGTTATTAAATTTTTGGTTTGCTTAAGCCAATTTGTAGATGGTAGTGATATATTTAAAAATGTGCTTAAATATTTTAAAATATTCTACCATCTAAAGGTTGTTATTTATTTAAATTCATTTTGTATTTATAATTTATAAAACTTGTTTAAACACTTTCTAGTATATTCTTTTTTATTCGAATTTTTTTCCTAAACCTAAACTTTATGAAGGTTTCGGCCCAGGACTAGAAAAGCTGCATCTTCAATCACAGAGAGCTTCCTTCTAGGTTTAAATGTTTGGTCAAGCATTTATCTTGGCCCAAAGGTTCATCCCTCAAAAGTTTGAGAAGAGCCAATATCTACCATGTCGAAAAGAAACATTCATCATTTACATGAGCCCAGAAAAAAAAATTCACCGTAGGACTATAGTATAAGTGGATAATTAGATGCCTCATATAAAATAATTGATTTATATAGTAAAATGAGTATTACCACTCTTTAATGGCCAAGAACTTAACTTAAAGCTAGTGTCCTAAAGAAAAAACATTGCCATAGCAATGTTGAGCACAAGCACTTAACAACCTTAAGAAATGAAGATTAAATCAAGGCATAAGTATGGACATATCAATGTCAGAATTATGGGCCATAGCTAAACCTTAGAAACCCTAGTAGGAAATGTTGGCTTGTAAACTACTGCTCAAGGCTTTTTTCAGCCTTCTGTAAGTCAGATTTTTGAGGTCAGAAGATGCATAGTATTACTTCTGACCAAAACTACGCAGATTTTAAGTCAATAGTTTTACTTTTGATGACTGACCACTAAATTTGTCAAAATAATTACGTCTTTTTCTGAGACAACCTTATTGTTCAAAAATTTACTTGGCCGTTTTCTACGAGAGATATTTTATGTTATCTTTCTCATTGATTTCATCAACAATACCTCTGCTTGATCAAGTAAACCTGTTTCACCATACAACTTTCAAGTAATCTTTAATTTCACCTATTCATTAGAGCCATCATTCTATCACCATATAATGACTAGAGTATTCACTTTCTTGTTTTTCTTATTTATTTATTCTTTAGGGCTTAGGGTTTATCATTATATAGCATTAATATTATTCAAGTTTCTCATTATATATTTAATTATTTAGGGATGTCCTTTTATGGATGGTCTCAAGTAATCTAAATCTTACACCTTATATTAAGAACCCTAGAGTATGTTTAGAGTTATTTCATCAATCAATCATATTTGTCTATATATAATCTATTTTACAACATAACCATAGTTATACCTTAAGTAAATCTTTCATGTTTTAAGGTTTAGTAGATGCTTGTGTTACTGCTCAACATTGTTATAGCAATGTTTTTCTATGACCATTACTACTTATTTTACTATATAAATAGATTATTTCTATAATGCAACTAACTATTTACATATACTGTAACGCTATAGTGAATTCTTTTTCTAGGCTACTACCTTTAGCTAGATCTTTGGCTACTGATATATTAGTTTAGAATCAATACATCCTTAAAGAACCCTAGAATTCAGGGTTTAAAGCTTATACCTTAAACCCAAGCCTAGGGTTTGCAAAACCCTAAAACCTAAAGCTGGTGTATAAGTCTCAGTTATGTTTTCAGTCATTTGTAGTACTTCTAACAAAAGAAATTTAACCGTGTGAGGAGTGATATGATTTTCTCATGAAGTGTTTTCAACAACGTGATTGTTTGAAATAGTATTCGGTGGTTTTCTAGGCCTGAGAAATGGGAATTTTCATTACACGGTAACTTTGATCTCGCACTTGAAACGTTTGGCCAAATTCAGGAACCAAACGTTTTCTCTTGGACCATCTTGATTGCAGCATTTGCCAGGAATGGTCATTACTAGCATGTAGAATGCAAAATGAGGGAGTGAGGTTCAACGCAGTGACAATCTCGAGCGTGTTGACAGCTTGCAGGGACATCAAACAGGCTCGAGAGCTGGAAAGGCTGGCAACAGTGGCTGGTTTTGGGGGCGAGGAGAGAATCCTTCGGAGCCTCATCCACTCGTATGGAGAGTGTGGGAGCGTGGACGATGCTCGAGAGGTTTTTGACGCCATGGAAGCTGCTGGAGACCTTGTCTCTTGCACGGCTTTGATGGGAGCGTATGCTCAAAACGGGAATGGCATGGAAGCTCTGAGACTGTTCGAGAAGATGAGCTTGGAAGGCGTCAAGCTCGACAAGATCAGCTTTGTGAGCATCATAAAAGAAAAATGGACATTCGACCAGATTCGGGAGCCAGACATTGTTGCAAAAACTACATTGATGCACGCATGCGCTTGTGCTAGAGACTTGCGGCGAGGTAAGCTCTGTCACGAGCTCTTGATGCAAACTGGTTTCGACACTGACTTGACTTTGCAGAACACTCTCCTGAGCATGTATGGGAAGTGTGGAATGCTTGACGAGCTGCACGACATGTTCTGCATTATAGAAGCTCCAGACGCTGTCTCCTACAACTCGATCATCTCGGCTCTTGGTCACAACTCCCAGCCAAGGCAAGCTCTCTTTTTCTTTCGGTGCATGCTGCTTGATGGCAATCTACCAAGTCTAATCACATTCATCTCTGTCGCTCACGCTTGCGGGTGTATAGGCGACCCTAGGCCAGCTGTGGCTCTCTGTTCGCTGATTCAAGAGTGTAGCAGAGTCACGACTAGCGATTCAGTTTTGAGATCGGCTATAGTTGCGATGCATGGAAGATGTGGAGATGTGGAAGCAGCAAGGGAGGCTTATGAATCTTACGCAAAGGATGAGCTAAGCTGCACGTCAATGGTTGCTGCGTACGTTCAAAACCAGAAACTTTAGACGTCTTTTGTTGATAGCCAAAACCCTTGCCAATAACCTTATTCTAGTGGTGAGAGTTCGGTTTAGGGTGAGGGTATTGTTGGAAGGCGAGGGCGGCGGCGTTGGGGAGCTAGAGATCGATCAATCCCAAGATCTAGCCTACATTCCAGGTGTCCAGATGGGTAAGATTCTCTGTCACATAAATTTTGTTTCGGTGAAAACAGATGCATAGTGAGGTTTTTAGTCTTTGGTTTGTCTCTTGGCTTTTGTTCATCAATGGGCTGCTTATCTATGGCATCTACTTGAGCCACCAATCAAGATCCTCAGTAGGAAGCTCAGGCACGGCATTTCCTCTTTCTTTCGTTTCTCACAAAAGGATTCTTTCTTTTCATTTCAGGCTGCTTATGGCTGCTTTTTTTCATAGATGCACACCTGTGAAGGGGTTTTTGGTTTTATTTTTTACTTTGGTTTAAAATCCGGCTGCTCATCTTTGGCAATTTTTTAGTGATGTGCAGAGCCGCCTCAGCCAAGGAAGACATCGACGCATTTAGCGATGCA
The DNA here is from genome assembly GCF_000143415.4 of Selaginella moellendorffii. Classification (NCBI taxonomy): domain Eukaryota; kingdom Viridiplantae; phylum Streptophyta; class Lycopodiopsida; order Selaginellales; family Selaginellaceae; genus Selaginella; species Selaginella moellendorffii. The sequence goes on from NW_003314320.1 coordinate 26,887, forward strand.
CATGAATGGGAGTGTCTCGAGGATGGAGATGACAAGCCATATGTATGCAAGCTCGAGAACGTCCTTGCTCACCCCCTGGATGGAGTTTGTGATCAGCAGTTTTTCAATAAGGCAGCTCTGAATCAGCATAGGATCAGAATTCACAACCGTGAAATCGTACGTTTTTTGTATGTTTTTCTTTTCTAATATTATTTTTTCCAGTTGACAATGCTAAAGTCAGGAAATGGAAATGGGAGGAAGACTAAGCAGGAGTCCTCCTCAAGGAAGTACCAGGTGCAGAATTTTTTTTCCTCAAATCTCATTCGAATTTTTATGCAAATTTTTGTTATGCAGGATTTAGAAAATCAGGTGCATAATGAAGTGCTGCCACGCAGACTGGAGAACCAGAAGCTCAAGCTTCTGAACATGAAGTATAGCCACATCAAGGACGAAGAGAGCCGGAAAATAAAAATCCTACAAGATATTAAAACGTGGAAAAAACACTACACAGAATTGATGTTGGCGAATGACAACAAGAAGCAGGATAGACGATACGTGCTGCTCAACATGAGCAGGAGCTGGTAATTTTATTTTTTTTTGAAACGGTTTTACTTTGTTTTTTCTGTAGAGAAAGAGGAAACGCAAACTAAGGAAGGAGCGAGAACAGAAGAAGAAAAAGACTAAGCCTTTAGCTCTCGTTATTGTGCAGCAAGAGCATGAAGAAAGAGAACTAGAAACTCTGGTGGAGGGAGAAAGCTAAGAACAGCAAGAACAAACTTGTGTGGATGAAAATGCAGACAAAGAAAAGGTAAAGTTTTATGTTTATTTAGTTACTCGTCTTCAAACAAGCTAAAGACTAACCACTATTTTTAGAGAGATGACGGAATAAGGAATGATGAGGAGGAGTGACAACGATGTGAGCAGCAAGTGGTAATTTGCTTATTGCATAAACTAGTTTTTGTTCTTATCTCTCTGTATTGTGTAGCACGAGCATGAAGAAAGAGAAAGAGAAACTCTAGTGGAGGGAGAAAGCCAAGAACAGCAAGAAAGAACTTGCATGGATGGAAATGCGAACAAAGAAAAGGTAAAGTTTTATGTTTATTTAGTTACTCATCTTCATAGCTAAATACCAACCACTATTTGCAGAGAGATGCCAAGGAAAACGATGGAATTAGGAAGGAAACTTCGCCAAAAAAATTCTGTATGCTAATCTCTTTGAATTTGACCTATTATTTGGGGCCAAGATTGCCACACATCATCTGATTCGAACTAAGGATGCTCATCCAATTAAGATTCTTATTCATTGTCGGTCACCCAAAGAGATTAAGATTTTACGTGCAAACGTCAAGGAGATGTTGAAAAAAAGTGTTATTCGAAAGTTATGAAGTCCTTGGGTATGTGAACCTCATCTTGTGATGAAGCCTAATAAGAGTATTTGTTTCTGCATCGATTATCGTCCGTTAAACGAAGTGACAATCCCGGATATATACCCTCTTCCTCACATTGCTGATCTCTTGGATCATCTGGAGAGAACTCATTGGTTTACCAAGTTAGATCTTGTTTTTGGGTACTGGCAAGTACTGATGGTTGAAGAAGATAATTGTAATATTGTTTTTCATACACCATTTGATTTGTACAAGTTCTTGGTGATGCTATTTGATTTGAACAATGCTTTAGCAACTTTTTAGTAGATGATGGATGAAGTTCTATGTGATATGCCAAAGGTGACTGTTGACTTCATTGATGATGTCTTGATTCACTTGGAGGGGACGTGGGAGGAGCATGTCTGTGATGTTTATAAAGTGTATGGATCAACTATGAGATGTTGGTTTAAAGCTGAAGCAGTCGAAGTGTGTGTTTGGGTCCAAGGATATGACTTATCTTGGGTACCATATTTCTCGTGAGGGTTTACAAGTTGATCCTGACAAACTTATGGTTGTTATAAAGTTCCTTACTTCAAAATGTATGAATGATGTGCAACACTTCCTGGGTAAGGTGCAGTATCTCGGTTATTTTGTGGATCATCTTTTTGATTGCATTACACCATTGCAAATGTTGCTGAAGTCATCAACGTCATCATTTATTTGGTCTCCGGATTGTGAGTAGGCGTTCATGAATCTTAAGGGGCTATTGATGACTCTTCCGATTTTGGCATATCCTAACTATACTTGACCTTTTATTTTGCACGTGGATGCTTATGATATTGGTTTTGGAGGTTTGTTAATGCAAGAGAGCCTGAGTGTACCATTGTCAGCACCATTCTATTGTGTATATAAGTTATACATTATAACCAGCGAGTTAATGCAAGAGAGCCTGAGTGTACCAGTGTTAGCAACATTCTATTGTGTATATAAGTTGTACATTATAACTAGCGAGGTGAACTACTCCACGATAGAAAAGGAGTGTTTAGTAGCAGTCTAAGGTTTCGAGAAACTGCATGCATATTTATATGGTTCTTAGATGTTACTTAAAGGTGATCATGTTGCTATTACTTCATTACTGAAGCGAAAGAACCTGGTTGGTCATACTACTTGATGGGATTTCAAGCTTTAAATATATGATTTAGAGCAAGCTCAAGAAGGCCAAGGTAAGCTGGTGTGGATTTTAAGAAATTTAAGATTTAGAATTTAAAGTTTTAAAAATCTATAAACCTTCGAACTCAAGAATGGTGGCATTTGTCCAAGAATGAGCCAACCAAGCTGTCGAGATTCCAGCCCAAGAGCAACCATTTCTTGGAGGAATTCAGGGATTACTAGGAGGAGGGCTGCTATGAAGTGTTGCAGGGCACTAGCATGCCTTCCATCCAGTGAAGAATGGCTCTATGGCATGTGCCATCAGAGCTTACAACACCCACCATACCCATTGCTGTCCAGTTTGGATCCTTTGTCAATGGCAACACCGAGGCATTGCAATTGATCTTTATTGATCACAAGGGCAAGAAGGAGCTGGTTGTGTCCTAGACAACCGCACTTCGACTATGGGCTCCTGGCAAGGGAGATGAGTGTAGATATATCAAGGATGAGAAGGTCTGTGATTGGATCTTGCTAAGCTTCTTGACCACGACCAAGAATGATATGGTGGGGGGCAATGTGGTTTTTATGGCCACCTTCAAGAACTACTTTGAATACACATAAATGGATTTTTCCTGGATGCTTTCAAGCTTGTGGCTACTTTTGCATCATAGTGTGTTTGATAATTGTTTTTCTACGTGATTTTGTGCTCAACGTTGTGTTCTAAGATCTTGTTCGTGATCTTTTTCCCAGCTTTCATCTAATGTGTAGGATCCCTTTCATTACTCTTTTGGGACAACCGAGGACTAGGAGGAAATCGATCGGAGAGTGGACAAGCTGGACAAGTATGGCAAAATTTGCAAAAAGTGGCATGTCATGCTCAAGAAGATCACCACCCAGTTCATGGAGAGCAGCAAAGGCAACATGGACAAGGACTTTTGTTGCCACTAGATTAGAGGGGGGCCAAGCTCTCTGAGCTACACCACTGGCTGGATCTCAGCCTTTTGCATCTTCAACAAGGAGGGAAATTGGCATGGCAATATTGGGCAATTTGATTATAGGAACATGAGTGATGATATTGTGGGAGAGTATCTGTGTGTTTTGAGCAGGGCTACCTTGGATAAGTGAATGACAATGGAAGAACTTATGAGGCTTTCATATTTGTGGGACATATGGGATACGTGGTCACCTAGGATGACAAGAAAGTGATTGCTCCAAAGAGTGTCTGGGCCATGACTCTCAAGAACACACTCAAGAAGCCCAAGATCACTAGCTAATTATAAGTTCTCTAAAGTGAGGAGAAGAGAATATATCAATTTCACAGCTAACTATGCAAGAAGTGAAAGATGAAATTGTTATTTTCTCTAACAAAAAGAAAAGAAGAAAAGTAGCTTCTGCATATAACTTCCCAAATAAGGAGATATATTCCTTTTGGACCAATTTTTGAAGTAGTGGATAAAGCATTTTGGTAGTCTCAATCATTATGGCTGGAATTAAAGGAGTTCAAGGAGTTTCTATCTTCCTATAATATGAATATATTCTTTGAATTTCCATGAACTAATTCATCAAGTAGGAAGGGTATGGAGATACATCTTGATCTACATAATTGTTGTAGGGTAAAGATGATCCACTCTTCCCATTTCAATGAATCTGTATCCATATGGTAGACAACTTAAGTGTGTCACTAAGAAATATATTTCTAATCATAACAAGAACATATATTTCTTTGAAAGCTTAATGATTAATCCCCCAGGTGTCATGAGGTTGTTACAAGGTTTAGATGTCACAAATATGGGGCAACACCTGTGTGTTAAATATATTGTGATATAAGGATGTATTACTTTCTTTCATGAGATGACTATTTAGGCAGAGTAATAGTGCATGTTGAACACCATCAACACGCAACAGAGGAAGGAATCCTCTATGATTCTTTTCACAATTTGAAAGTTACCATTACTACAAGGTTTAGAAAGAAAAGTATTGCAACTCCAAAGTGTGTTCAATAGTCTATTCTAAAGGATTATGTGGTGGACACGTTACTACAATCTAATAGCAAAACAAATTTCACGGAGAACATCTTGAAGGACCTACTTTGAAATATAGAACTTGTGACAAATTTAAATAGGTATAAGATTAATACTTAACTCTATTTTATCACTAATAACACTATTTTTTTTTGCAGAACAAAGAATTGGATGCAAGAAGGGTAAGATGGAAACACTATTTGAGAGTAACCCTACCTTTAACGGACTAAACGGGAAAAGGAAGATGGTATGGATAGTAGAATATGAAGCGGCATTTATCCACCTAAAAAAGAAATTGAGGAAGACTTCTATATTGGCTTTACGAGACTTTGATAAGGACTTCGAGGTAGAAATAGATGTTTTAGACTTTGCGTTAAGCATAATTTTGGAACAAAACAACCATCCAATGGTATTCTTTTCAAAAAAGTTAAACAAATTTTAGCGAAAGTGTAGCACACGTGGTTTTGACCATTTATCCTATAGTGATTTACCATAGGATAACACCACGAAGCGGAACCTAAACCCTCTTTATGCCACATGACACATGCCACGTGTTATATGCCACATGTCCAAAGGACAGTGGTGTGGAACCCGAGGTTCAGGGCCTTGGGCCACTGAACGAAGGAACGGTGCCAAACTCCCAAGCATGAAGCCAAGGAGTGACGGAACCGAACCACAGAGCAACTCCCAAGCATACAGCCCAAGGAGCGAAGGGACAAGAGCCCGGAGCGACTTGGAATAGTCATGGAGCAACCAGCATCCCAATGCCAAGACCAGCATGCAAAACGGAGCCAAATAGAGTCTAGCGCTATTTTGGCATACTGGTAGCCTAACGTGAGGATATAGGTACTCCACCAGCTAGCATGGAATGGAACTTGGGCTTAGACCCAAACTGGACACAGAACAAGGACAGGCACACAAGCAGGAGCTAGACTATGCCTCAAGTTGGTCGGCTATGCCCGACCTACTCACTATTCCTATTATACATTTGAAACCTCCCTTAGTATCAAGAGTTAGTCTCTGGGACAAGCTCGAAACTTACTAAATATGGAATGTCCTTAGATTGTGAATTTGGACACGGGACGAACACCATTGTGTTCAGACTGATCTCTACATTCCGTAGATATGCCAAATGAGCAAATCTGGACACTTTCCATAAATAGCATTTGGGACCGAAATGAGACTAACACAAAGGGCATGATAGCGAGGGTGTTTGGCAGACACGGTAAGCTATCATCTAGCGATATTGAGGGACCAATCTCAATACGCAAGGGTTCTTGTCACTAGCAAGTGCAAGACAAAACGAGACGGGAACTCCTTACTGGGCTAAGTATGCTTAGCTAATAACACGTAGGAATTCCATTCTTATGCTCATCCGATTTAAGTACACTCGAAATGCCTAGTTAACTCCACTAGCACAAGAGGGACTGATAAAGGGTCTAGCAATACCGACCTCCTGCCGTCGTGGCAGTAAGGAAAGAGTGTCCGTAAGGACTAGTCGACAGGTAACTTTCGATACCCGAAGTCATATGCGCGACACTCTCCCCCCCTAGGGAAGATCGACGTCCTCGTCGATGCATACTCCAGTCTAGAATACCGCCAAGGAAACAACTCTAGAAAAAGTTCACGGAATTCACACTATGTGAGAAATGCACCAACTTAAATGAGTGAGGGGGCAACCTCTTTGTCTAACGCGGATGCGCTACTAGCTCAGACACCTTCCGACCGTCGCTGACAAGGAAATGACCAACAAAGTTAGCCACCCTTGCTGCTCTGGGAGTCACCCAGCTTACAAAAGTGTGATATGCCCCTGCCTGCAAGGATATAGAGAGAGAAGCCAAAGGCCCCAACCCTCCTGAGCAAAGAAACCAAACTTGTCTGTAAGGTTTAGATAGACTACTGTCAACAGGCAGTTAGAGGTATTTACACAGTCACGCCCTTTGAATGGAATAAGAAACATCGACAGAGAGGCAGGTGATGTGACCAGTCAACAGTAGCTACCCCATGACGAGAGATTTCACCATGCACATGAAGTGCTGAAGCCAGTCTGCCTATACTGGCCCAAACTCAAAGATCAATATATGGACCATATCAAAGTTATAGACAATGATATCTAAGAGACTTAATTATCAGTGAATAAAGCTTAGATTAGAACACAAAAGTATTCCAAGTAAGTTATTATCTGATAAAGCAGTATTATAGTTTAGGAACCACCAAGCTCACAATCATTGGAAAACATAGGATTCACTATCCAACAAAATTCAATAGCAAGTATATCATCAAGTACACTCAATGAGAAAACTTAACTATCGAAGATTGTAGACAGTATGTGAAACAACTTACGAAAGATAACTTAAAGAACACTGAGTATCATTGACTGGTAGGTAAAATGCTTGCGAATGTATCACCCGAAGGAAATAACATCTTAATCGATCAGAACTAACTCAAGCAACAATCAACAGAACAGAATGAATGTGGCAAGACCAACAAACACTCATTCATGCCAATTATCACATAAGTTAATCTGAATAGATCCTGGTCAATAATACCAAGGAACCAAAGTTGCTTAAGTAAGTGTCAGCAACATCCTATCGATATCTCAAACCCAAGAGACCAATCCAGAGCAAACCACAAAGAACATGTGGTATTGCAAAAAGCCATAAGCCATCAAAAAGAACAACTAACCATCATGAAAGATCATCAATCATCCCATCAATAATGCATAATCGTCATCGAAGAAAGAATCCACCATCCTAAAGAATGGCAAATCATTCTAGATCAATGATAATCAAGCAAAACCTTTATCAAGGATAATCAACTATTCTAGATGATAGTCAATCATCATCAATGATTGCTAGATGCAAAAGCCAACTTTAACATTGAAGCTAATAAGCCAAAATGCCTTCCCCAACAACTCCTAGCAAATGGAGCAATGAGCATAAAAACTCAAGGAACCAAAAGCTCGAAGAAGGCTATAGCTAAATTTTTGTTTATAATGATCACAAGTCTTGTATGAACTAACTTCAATGCTAAAGAAGAAATCATAGTACAACCCACAATATCCTTCTCAACACATCTAGAAGTCAAACTTCATAATACAAAGCTAATAGAGAGCATATCTACATCGATCCAAAAACTAAGCACAATGAAGCTATACTCAACAAGTGATCATTGAATGATCCTCCATGAATCCATTTATAGCAAGACGTAACTCACTTCATAATAAGCCCAAAAAAAAAAAATCATTAATGATCGTTATATCCTGAACTCAAATCCAGCAAGGACTCAACATTCTAATATCGATCACTAACTCTTCCTCTCGCAGAGTTAGCATAGTCCATGACTAAATCACTTTTCAAAGAAAAGCTAAAGCTCAACCCTACTAAATAATTTCGTCTAGAATACAACTAACTTAAATTTGCCACTTAGCTCGTTTGAACATCAATACAGTTGCTAACTAGCAATTGTACAAATATAAATAACACAAAGCCATAGCCAAATCATCAACACTATCTTCATCAAGACTAAAGAAACTCAATATCAATCCTTGCAAGGATATCTCATTTCACTCAGATCTCAATATTAACAATGTCAATGACAAGGCATCACTTCAATGTTATCAACACCAAAACAAAACTAGAAGAAAGCACGAGTGAATCACTACTCAAAACTCTCTAGCAACCAAGCTAACCAAAGTCGAAGATACTTTAGTTAGTATCCAAGACCAATCCTCCAACAAAACTTAGTTACAGACAACACTTCATCAAGGAGTGATTCACCACGTCTAAGACTCAATGAAATCCAATACTATAGACTAGATGTAACCAAATGATATCAACAGAGATAGAGTCGACATGTCAACATGAAAAGCTCATGTAAGTCTAATGACATGATCCTGCGCAACATCATCCGGTAAAGCAAGCCCATCACTGCTAAATCATCATCGAGCGAAGCAAGTATCAACAGTCTTTGGACAAAGTCTACAAGTAATCACTAGTCGCAAAGCAACTAACAATCACTCCTCAACTTGCCTTCACAAGACCCAAACACCAACTCTTGTCATTAAGTTATATACTTGTCCAACATGAACGTGATACCCCAGGTATGAGATAAAAGTTCATAGACAAGCACAAACTAAATGACCACTTGAATCCAACTCAACCGCGATAAGCTCACCAAAACATTTAACCACTAACTCTGAGCATGTTTTGAAGAGGCTAACTATGCATGATCAACACTCAGTCAAAATGAAAGTGAAGATCATGAGATGGACTCATGTTGGTACACAACCTCCACTTAGATAAAGCTATAGTATGGGTACCAACATCTCAAACTCAAACAACTAAGTTGGACATCACTATCCTCAGCCAAAGCACAGGGCCACCAAGACCAAGTCAAGATTAGTGAGAGCTCACTACTCTCATAGAGTCTAAGCGAAATGCAAGGTGCAACCTACCACCGAGCATAATGCTACAAAAGAAAGGCACAAGAGTCACCCTTCTTAGAAAAGTGTAAAGGCCACTTTTCTACACCAACTCTAGACTCTATTCAACTCAATTGCTTTAGCCCCAAAAGTCAGCATCCCTTTCGGGCTGCGTCATACAAACTATTTACTAAGGTCTAACCCAACCAAACGACAGATCAGCCATTGGAAAAGCCTAAGAAAATTTATGGAAAAATTTCCATCTTAGAGAAAGAATGACTCTCAGTCCAAGATTGCAAACTTTCAAGACTCAACCAACTTCCTCCTACTAACAACTTCACATAGGTTCACCTCAACACGAATTCTCACGACCCATAATATGCTTAAGCATCGAACATCTTTGCCCATTTTTCCAATATCCAACACTGACATCCGCAAAGTGCAAAATGAACATTTAAGGCTTGATCACGAAGATCATATCTTCGGATATTCACATTGCACTAACACTCTTCTTCAATCACCTTCAAGATCCAATGTGAAGCCAAAACACTAACAAGAAAAATGACATGGAAAATCAAGTTTCAAGATAAATTCCTTATCACTTGAAATAACAATGCCACGTCCACTAACACAAGTGTTAGTGATGTCAATGCCATAACTACATATCTTCTCCATCCGATAATCTACTCCAAATGTTAACGGATAAACAAATAAGTCATAGCAAGTGAATGTTATAACCATTTTTCCAACACCTAATGGGCAAACTCAAGGAAATAAAGTACCAACTTAAGCCTAGCATAATGGACCACCATCAAAAATCCAGTTAAAGCTACTACAATGCTACTTCGTGCAAGTAGACTAGCTTCACTATCAACCACTTTAGGGTTGATCATCATTTAACCAAGCAACTTCGTAAACACATTGCTCACTATCACATGGGTATGATATAAAATCACAATGATTTGATCATCAATTGAGCAACACCACAAACAATGCCTATATCATTACTACAAAATTTATATAAGTATCAAGTGCCAACTCGATTCGACAAAATGCAACACAATTGCCACACTTCACCGATAAAGATTTATAACACCGAACACCACTAACTTTTGTTCACAACACAGTCAAGCTCATGCCACTCTCTTTCCTACCAAACTCAAAACTAATCCAACACCAAGCTACTCAAAGAGCAATAGCAAGATTCCCCAGAAAAGAATTGAGCATTGCAACCCACATCTTCAATAGCAAGCCTAGACAAAATGGTATAGCACTTCACTGCTATCCATCCCACAACTCACCATTGTAAGACTATCATCTCCAACATGCATCAAGATAGGGACTTTTGTTTGCATGATGTGAACACGAGCAATGAGTTAACACCTCGTTGCAAATTATCTCTCCAAGAAGAGAAAATGATTTACGTGTTTGATCCTTCGTCCTTGACGACTCTCTTTCCGGCCTTATCTTGACTAAACCTCAAGCTTGCATTCGCATTGCCTTCAGTTCAATCCAAGAAAAGTTTATGAAAGAGCACGGCAATGATTACTTGAATCAATAGACCAATCCCCACAGTCTTGATTGATTCACCCATAATCATGCCTAGGAAGGATCCACTAGTGCTGTTCTAAACAACTACAGACCAGCCTATTTGCCACTCATAACAAACCTAGGGAGGTTTGCTTTCACCCATAGTACATGGAACAACTCATGGAACCAATGATAAGCTAACATTAATCCTGCCAACTCAAAGTGTAACCTCGAGTTTCTAATGTGCCACACTCACGAGCCCAAGGGCAAACTCGTGTAAACAGAACAACTCAGTCTACCCTATGAGCCCAAGAGCAAGCTCACATAATATGGAACAACAAGGTAACCAAAACCTATAACAAGGAACCAATGCGAAGTCTTTACACCAAAACGCGTACCCATTTGGATCATTGTTTTCATCTTTACGTATGCAATGAGACTAGTTACCCAATCTCATTGGATAGCACTCGCTGAGACTCTATCTCTGATACCAAATGTAGCGCACGTGGTTTTGACCCTTTATCCTATGTGATTTACCATAGGATAACACCACGAAGCGGAACCTAAACCCTCTTTATGCCACGTGACACATGCCATGTGTCATATGCCACATGTCCAAAGGACAGTGGTGTGGAACCCGAGGTTCAAGGCCTTGGGCCACTGAACGAAGGAACGGTGCCAAACTCCCAAGCATGAAGCCAAGGAGTGACGGAACCGAACCATGGAGCAACTCCCGAGCATACAACCCAAGGAGCGAAGGGACAGGAGCCTAGAGCGACTTGGAATAGTCCTGGAGCAACCAACATCCCAATGCCAGGACCAGCACGCAAAACAGAGCTAAATAGAGTCTAGTGCTATTTTGGCATACCGGTGGCCTAACGTGAGGATATGGGTACTCCACCAGCTAGCATGGAATGGAACTTGAGCTTAGACCCAAGTCAGACTTAGAACAAGGACAGGCACGCAAGCGGGAGTTAGACTATGCCTCAGGTTGGTCGGCCATGCCTGACCTACCCACTATCCCTACTATACATTTCCCCCCTTGAGGAACACATGCTTTGGGCTTTCACCCCAAGCCTCCCTTAGTATCAAGAGTTAGTCTCTAGGACAAGCTCGAAACTTATTAAATATGGAATGTCCTTAGATTGTGAATTTGGACACGGGACGAACACCATTGTGTTCAGGCCGATCTCTACATTTTGTAAATATGCCAAATGAGCAAATCTGGACACTTTCCATAAATAGCATTTGGGACCGAAATGAGACTAACACAAAGGGCATGATAGCAAGGGTGTTTGGTAGACACGGTAAGCTATCATTCAACAATATTGAGGGACCAATCTCAATACGCGAGGGTTCTTGTCACTAGCAAGTGCAAGACAAAACGAGATGGGAACTCCTTATCGAGCTAAATATGCTTAGCTAATAACACGTAGGAATTCCGTCCTTATGCTCGTCCGGTCTAAGTACACTTGAAATGCCCAGTTAACTCCACTAGCACAAGAGGGACTGATAAAGGGTCCAGCAATACTAACCTCCTGCCGTCGTGGCAGTAAGGTAAGAGTGTCCGTAAGGACTAGTCAATGGGTAACTTTCGATACCCGAAGTCACATGCGCGACAGTGGCCTACCCACGAAAAGGAATAATTTGCAGTGGTCAAAATGCTCAAAAAATGGCAATACTACATTAGGAGTCACTTCAAAGTATACACAGATAATGTGGTAATGAAAAACTTTTTGTCACAGTTGAACTTACGAGGAAAATAGGGTTGGTGGGCCAATGCTTTGGCCAAGTTTAATTGTGAGATTCTATATAAACTTGGGAAGAGCAATATCGTGGTATGCTCTAAGTCTAAAAGTAAGCTTAAAATTGGCAATATCTAGCATGATAGAAACCTTTTGAGATAATATGTAGACAACACATGAAGATGATGGTCTAGCACAAGTGTTGCTAAGGAACCAAAATGCACGGGATGTTTGCTAAAGAGGCAAGCTACATAGGGAACAGAAAATAGATTATGTGGAATGCAATAAACTTATTTATTATAAGCAGATAAAAATGTATATTTCAAAAGGGGAACTAAGAAAGTAGCCTTTGAAAAGTGTCATGATAGACTTCTTGCAAAACATGGGTGGAGTGTCTAAGACGATGGGCTTACTTAAGAGAATGTATCATTGGTTAGACATGGCTAAGAACATTCAATATTATGTAAAGACATATCTAATATATCAGTAGGTAAAAGCTGTAATTAAGGCTAGTGGGGGATTGTTACAAAACCTCCCAATTCTAGATTGTCCATAGAAATGTCTTATGGTGGATTTCATCATGGGACTTCTCCTAAGTGAGGGGTTTGATGTGATATTCATACTGGTGGATTAATTTTCTAAGATGGCACATTTCATACCCACCACAATGGAAGTGGAAGCAAAAGGTGTGGTGAAGTTATTCTTTGAACAAGTGATTCGAATGTGGGGAAAGCCAAAAGAAATTATCTCAAACCGAGATAAAATTTTCACCAGTAGGTTCTAGAGAACTTTTTTAGAGTAGTATCACACTAAGCTGAAATTCAACATAGCCCATCACCCACAAATAAATAGAGTATTGAGTTAAATATAATAGCAATGACACTTCTTGATAGATGAACAAAAAAAAAAGGTGAATAGGCAATTGGAGGATTATTTACGATGTTATATCTTCAGAGATTAAACTGATTGGGTAAGTTATTTGAAATTTGCAAAAATATGTTATAACAACTCATCACATTCGAGTATTGGGATGAATCCATAGAAAATAATCAATGGATGAGCTATTGAAGGTTGCATAGAGCTCTATGTGGCCAAGTATCACGAAGAGTTACCCACAATAGAGGCGTTCATAGTGGAAAGGCTAAACATTTGGAATCTAGTGAGAGATTCTTTAGAACAGGCTCAACAAAAGCAAACGAAATACGTGAATCACAAGTGCCAAGACGTAGAGTTCTAACTTGGGGAGAAGGTGTGGCTAAACACAAAGAACCTAAAGTTACTAAGTGGGATTAGTTGAAAGTTGACCCAAACGTAAAATACATATATTCCTGGAAATGAACTGATCTTGAGTTCCTTAAGCAAAATTCATGGGGCTTTGTAAGATAGAGGCTCAAATTGGTAAGATGGCTTACTACCTTTGACTTTCCTAAGAGATGGGGAAAATGCACCTTGTATTCCACATGAACTTACTCAAACTAGACTTGCTTCACAAGGACTAAATAAAACCCTTACCCAAAGTTAACAAAGGGGAGAAAGAATATGAGATTAAGCCCATCCTTAATGTATGTAAGAGCAAGCAATAGAAATGCAAAGTAAGGGAGTTCTATGTAAAGTGGAAAGTTGACTCTATGAAATAACATAGGAATTAAAGGAGAACTTGGTGAATATACAAGATCTAGTAGAAGAATTTTTGCAAGATAGAACTTTATACACTTATGCAAAGTTCAATTAAAGTGTCCATTTATGAAATGGAGTAATGTCATATGTTCAAGAATCAAAGACGCGCCAAAGTTAAATTAATTAGCATGAGTTTAGTTAAGTTCACTAGGCATAAAGAGTTACACCTGACTCCCCGAGGGGATGTTAAATCTGTAGATATATTTTATGGAGGTTGAGTTCGAATTCCAACCCTCTAGTAAAGAAAGGTTGGGTTCAAGTCCCAACTCTTTACTAGGGCAAGGTGAGGTGAGGACACCTATATCTTGTCATCATGGGCTTTTAGCTAGGGAGGCTGTCTTAGGCACATCGCTAAGTGGGGGGATACCCCTGAAGACATGGTCAATAAGTCATAGAATTAAATAAAGATATTTGATATGGGCATCGAACTTCTTCTAAGGGTGGTGGAGTTGTAAAGAACCAAACTCTCTAAGGTGTCATAGGCTAAAGGATCTTGAAATCATATCTAGAATAATAAAGATTTCATTAGATGAGGCTGAGTTCAAGATCAAATATGAGACTAAGTTCAAGACCAAGTCCAAGATCTGAAATTAGGTCCGAGACTAAGTCCAAGATCTAAAATTGGGTCTAAGACCGAGTTTGAAATCGAGTTCAAAATTGAGTACTAAATTGAGTATGAAACTGAGTCCGAGACTAAATCCAAATATTAATACAGATCATGGCATGAAAGCCCAAAGTAATTGTCCCTCGGGGGGAAGGGCAAAGCGTTCCAAAAGTATAGTAGGGATAGTGAGGTTTAAGAATCAATTTTGAAAGAACTCTCCAACAATGCTTCCAAACTAACTTAAAGTTGGGATTAGGGGTTAGGGGCTTTAGGTGGGAGTGAGCATGAACTCAAATGGTGCCAAAAAAACCATCTAAAGAAGTGCTTAAAAGTAGCTTCCACTCTTAGAAGGGAAATCAATTGTAATGCTCTCAGCTCATGTAGAGTGGTGCTTCATTTGACTACCATATAGCTCATTAATCCTCGTTCCTTGTTAAGAGCTTTGGCCTTCCCTTTGGGATGGAGGTGGGGGAGTAGGGGTACCCATATTGAGCCATTTCCCCCTAAGGTCTTGAAATAAGAGATGCATTTAAGACTTGGGATTTAAAGGGTCTTATGATTAAGTCTTGTTGTAGCAAGGGATGTTACAAACCTAGAAGTTTAGTGTGCTTAGTTATTTGTGCCTGTAAGGAGTGTAATTGAATTTTAAGTCTAATCTCACCCAAGGAGGGGGATTATGAGAGAATTTAAGAATCCATGGATAGATGGCTAACACTTCATTTCTTGTGTAATGAGTAATTGAATCCAAGTAAAACCAAATAGGAGTTAGTACAATAGGCAAGAATCTTAATAAAGGAACTTAACTAATGTTAAGGTAGTGATGGTTGGATAAACAAGGTAAATTGGCAAATTGAAAAGGAAAAATTTATGGTTTACATGTTGTTATGAATCACAACCTATAATGATATAGAATCGAGAGAATGATCGAAATGCTGGCAAAGAAAACTTTTTAAAACAAGACTTTGGGAGAAAGAAAGTGGTGGGTGATCTTGATAATGCAGAAGAAAGCTCTTCATTTTGTTGCTTTTAAGTTTTGGAAGTTTGAACTTTTATGATAAGGTTTATGAAAAGTATAAAAAGACTATATTATTGTATAATATTAAAAGTCTATATTGTCTTACAATATATATATACTAGATTCAAAAATATGCTTAAAGTTATCACAGAATAAAAAGAAATATCACCTCAAATGTGTCATTACTAATATGCAATTATGTGAAAAGTAAAAAAGAATTTATTCTAGGATCTAACATTGATTAACACTTTTATAATAAAGTCTATGTGAAGTATAGAGTACTATGTTGTACAATGTTAAAAGTAAGCATATATTGAAATAAAAAACATGCTCAAAGTTATTATATAGACTAACTTTTTGTAGAACGGAAAGCAATATCACCTCAAACATGTGCCATAATGTGAAAGATATGAATGATTTTATTATAGGATCTACCATCGATCAACTGTTGCAAAAAGAACTTATATAGTAGAAATATTTTAGTCTTAAATATTGTAGATATATTCAATACTTGATTAAAGCCAGAAATCATCACATTCTTCTATACTTATTTCAATATATTCTATCTATATACTACCATCTATCACCTATAATAGATTATCTGTCACATTACTTTGGAAATAACACCTCAATGGGATAAGAATAATACAAATATGTATAATAAGAAAAATATTTATAAAAAAAATTAATTTAAGAACCTTATATTTTATGACAAGATTCTATGATATGCCAGATATGACATGCTAGACACAACATGACAGAAAACCTGACTCAAGTCCCATAATTTTGTAATGCCATCAATTCAATGCCATCAATGTAAATTGGGACTTATAATTTTGTAATGCCATCAATTCAACACATATAGCTATCACATTATTTTCACATTATGGAACAGACACACCTTTATTATTAGGTTATAACACAAAAGTATTTTGTCACGTCATCAAATCTAGAAAGGAGTAGAAATTGTAGATTACTAGCAAATAATTGGGAACGACTTAGTGGGATCTATAGACTTCAAGAACAATGCCATAAAGAGTAAATCATTATTTTTTGCCTCCCCCTTGTAGTGCTGCCTCGATCTGCATTGCTCAACACCACCTCCTCACATGCCTTTATGTCACCACCTCCATACTTGCCATGTCAATCAGGTTTTACTTATTTATTCTCTATAAAACCATAAAGTCTAGTTTCAACATGCCCGAAATTGGAAAAGAGCAGATAGAGGGTGAAGGGGCTAAAGCCAAACTAAAGCTCAAGTTCATGTTTATCATGGTCCATGTGGTTAAAGTCCTTGGTGGGGAGTTTGAGGGACTTGAGGAAGTACATGTTCCGTCGCTCCTGGATAAGTGGTACCAGAGTTATAATGGTGGTTTCCATGTCCATTCATCTTTGCCAACCTCACTTCTGTGTCTAAAAAATGGCTAGAGAGCTCGTTCTTGAGCTATCTTTCCTTCGTTCCCTCTTTTTGTCAAAATGTCCACTCTGAATGCCAGTGCAACAATCAATTGTGACCAAACCTTTATGATTGTTGCTGAGTTAAGGGGTTCCTATTGTTAAACATCCTGGCACAATGGGCCTTCCACACTTGCCATGTGAACTAGGCTGCACTAGCTAGGATGGCATGCTATGTGGGCCAGATGAGGTTGGGCCAGGTGCCTTGCCATGCCGTGCAAGCTGGGATTGGCACTGCTAGGGCCAGAACGAGCTAGCACCTTGCCATGCCACATGGGCTGCACAAGCCAAGCTAAGCACCTCCAAGGCTAGGACAAGGTTGAGCTAGGCACCACACTACACCACGCAGGTTGGGCAAGTGCCTTGGCACTCCTAGTATGCCGCTGCTCGTGCTTGATATACCAGTATACCAGTATGCTGGCACCTACCACCATGCTGTGTAGGTTGGGCCTGGACGAGTGCCTTGGCACACCATGTAGGCTAGGCAAGTGTCAGGCAAGGCACGTTGTGAGCTAGGCTGGGTGCCTCACCCGCTACCGCCTGCTCCTAGTATGCCAACATAGTGATTAGCCTATGCACAGTGAGGCATAGATTGCACTATACTGGGTACTAGGCCCATTGTTGCTTGCACTCGATATGCCAACGTACTAGTGAATATAGGCCAAGCACGTGTAAGCTTCTGAATTTAGACTTATCAAGATGTCATTCAACTCAATACTACTCAAACCCAAAGATGCTTAACTTTCAGTATCCCAAGACCTTTAACCAATTGAAAAAAAGAGTGCACTTTTGTTCATGGGCTCTTTATCTTTATATTTAAACCTTAATGAATAGTTTTTTAAGTCATTCCTTTTAATTATTTACAATTTACCATGCTTCCCTACAAGTTTATGCCCTCATAAATGAAAGTTGAGAGTTGCAACTCTCCTAAGAACCTTGCTATCTTGACAACTTACCCTTGTTTAGCCGGAGGCAAACTAAACCTACCTAATATCAATTTTAACATATGGTGTGATTCCCTTAGCAAACCAACAAAGTTAAACCCAAAACCGCTCTAATACCAAATGGAAGTTTTTGAATTTAGGAGGTCATCTAGCTCAGTACTACTTAAACCCAAGGATGCTTAACCCCAAGTATCTTAACACCCTTAAAAAATTGGAAAAAAAAGGTGCACTTTTGTTCATAAGCTTATTACTTTTATATTTGAACCCCTATGGATTATCTCTCAAAATCATTCCTTTTGACTATTTACACAACACTATTATAGTTGAATGATTAGAGTGTAAGTGAACACTACTTTTTTAGGAGTTCCACTCCTACTTTCAACTTTCTAAGTTGGAGTTTTTAGTTCAAACATGTTATGCTCATTAAACTTCCATTTTGACCATTGCTATATAACACCATTTTGGCTTCACTTTGGGGGATAAGGATTTGTGTCTCACATAGGGTTTTTTCTCTTGGGTCTGGGTGAAGGTGGATAGTATTAGGATTTGCAACATTCTAAATCCAAGGAGATTAGAATTTTTGGATCTCCAATTAAAATATAAGGCTGCAATCATGCTAAAGTGAATGTAAAGCAAAAGTTGATTGTCATCATTTTCTCCTATTTTAGTTCTAGTGGAGATGCCCATATAATGCTAACCACGAATTTGCCAACTCCAACTTCATTGATATTCAAAGCTATTTATAACGTTTTTTAGTTTTCTTGCCCTTCTATCAACATGCACTCGTTTTTTGCATAGGTTTGTAAGTGAGCTTCAATCCACATGTAATGGCAACATCTTCTTTGAGCTATCACCTCTTATTAGTTCAAAACAAAAGGGGATGGAGGTCAAGCAAGACATCTATAGCTAGTACAAAATCAAAACCACACACTTCAAACATTTTAAATACACAGTATTTATAGTTCATTCTAGTGGGTATTTAGATTGCATGAAAAAGGCATGCAATTGAGAGTATGGTAAAAATTTCATATTTTTTGAAGGATTTGTAATCAATCCTCCTATCCGTGACACCATTAATATTAAATTCAAGTGTCAGTTTTGCAAAAATGTTTTATTATATCATGCCATTTGCAACTTTCTTCCATAGGATAGAGAGGCTTGAAGATATTATAATGATAAAATCTAATGTAGTACCTAAAGAATGGTCGGTTGATACTGGGGTTGCGTTCACTTTATATGAGATTAAAAATCTTAAGAAATCTTGTTTTAATCTTGAGAGGAAGAGAGTTGAAAACATGAGTAATAGAACTAACACTATTCCCATAGAGATGTATAGAAGACTTGTAAGAAAAGGTAAGGTAATTAAATTTATTAAGGTAAAATAAGTTTAGTTTAGACATTTGAGTGTGAGATTCTTTTCATGAAGTACATCACTGCGCTAGCAAAAAAGTATACTATAAAAACAAAAAGTGAAGAGTATATAATTATCATTTAAGACTTTTCTTCTTGCTCATGTTCAAACTTTATAAAATGCAAGGAACATAAAAAGGCATATACTCCTTGCAAGCATATATACTATGTCTTAATTAACATTTTGCATTATATAGTGGATACTTACTATTGTTGAGTTATAAAAGATTTTAGAGGTAATTAGATTATGTGTATTCTCTACCAATATTAGAAACTTTTATATTTTATATAATTATTAGAAATACATACTTTTCATTTTATATACTTTTTATTTTTAATTTTTTTAAATTTTATATACAAGAGTTCTTTTTGCAATAATGCCCATAATATTCATGTTTCTCATAGATGCATAGCCTTCCAAAAGAATCTTAATTCAAAAGAATCTTAATTCAGACATGATAATTTATAAAAAGCAGAATGGATCTAAATCTTATCTTATTTACAATTCTGATGAACCTATATATTTTGGCACATAGAATATTGATAAGAAATCTCTTACAAAATATTTTTATTAATAAACAGATGTTAAAATATATTGCAAAGTTAGGTTTGCCATGAACCTTAACTTCTGAAACTTTGTAATATTTTTATTGAACTACATTAGTCAGCTCGTGAATTAAAAGGGTTATAAAATGACCCAACGCTTAACACATGCCAGATGCAATTTTTGCCGACTACAATGTCCATTTTCAGATGCAGAATGTCTTGGGAGCTTTTAAAGCTCCCCAGGAGCAATTCTGCTTCGGATTGGTATTCTCCAGTCCTCGAAGCTGCAGGCTTTTTCACTTCGATGAGAGCCCTCAGGCCGTCAATCGCTGTCCCTGCTAGGATAGATTGCACCAAGCAGATGGCGGCATCGGAAGTGCCACTGAAATCGGCTGAGAACACTGCACTGCTCACGGAGAGCCACTGCTGGTGCCTTGTCGCGGCGAACCACCCAAATTTTGGGGGCAACTTGACGTGGTCCTTCAGATGGTCCAGGTAGGAGGCTGTTTGTGAGCCTTCCCCGACGATGCTCCACGTATACGGAGGAAGTGGGCTCGGCACTATTCTGTCCTCTTCGGCCAAAACCACCTCCCTCACCAGTCGGCCACGCCGGAGGACACAAACCGCATCGTACGATACATGGGAGACTTGGTAGTGTGGCCTACGCTCACCTCCTCTTCTTCCTCTTCTTTCTTCCTCTTCATTTTCACAATTCTAGGGTTCTTTGGTGTTCCTTTTGTGATCATGGCGGCTGTGGGGTACTTGTACAAGCGGCTGTATGCGGGTGCGCCACCTCAATGGCAGTTGATAGATGTTGGCCGACATGTCCGTGCAGCATCCCAGGTATGCTATTTTGTGCTTGGTGTCTTACCCTGAATCCCTTGCAGCATGGCGCGGCTGCCATCGAGGAGAAGATGTATGTGGTAGGAGGATGCTGCACGGACCGATACTTGAACGATGTGCTGGTGAGTTAAGTATCTTTCTCAGGTTCTTAGTAACACTCTCGTGGAGGTTTTCGATTTGGGAGGCTTGAGGTGGTCGACAGCCCAACCTTGTCCCGTGTCGTGCGCCGGCCATTCCGTGGTGAGTGAGGCTATTCTTCAAGTTGTTTATAGGGGGCTTTGCTTAAACACGGTCGACGAGCTTTGCAGGTAGCAAGTGGAAAAACGCTCTTACTCGTTGTTGGCATTCCGTCTGATGAAAAGATGCGCGGTACTGTGTGGCTTTTGTTTTCCTCCTTTCCATGCCTTGGGCTCATCAATCTCCGTGTATGCAGTGTACCAATTTGACACGAATCAGTGGTCACGTTTGAAGACGGGGGGAGACACTCCGGTAAGCAAGCATTCTAGATGTTTTAGCTTGTCGTTAAATCTTCAAGTCATAGGCTGCAACTCGCGGTCACTCCACCACCCTGATCGGGAGCAAAATATGGGTGTATGGCGGTGTGGATTTTCATGGTCAGCTGCGCCGTGAGCTACATGCACTCGATCTGGGAAGCAATCAGTGGGAGCTGATCGAAGCACGGTAATATATCAATCCGCAATTCCTGTTTTACTTGCGGCCTCCATGGCAGTGGCGTCATCCCACCAGCGCTTTCTTTCCATGCTGCTGTGCATGAGGGCAACCATCTGTACCTTTTCGGAGCTGGCTCATCAGGCTTCTGCAAGAACCTATACGCACTGGATCTCGTAGAGGTATGCACGGAGTAAGACGCAACTCTGATGGTGTCGCCAAATTGTTTTGCAGAGAGAATGGTCCAGGTATCCAGATCAAGGTCCTGCCCTCGTGCCTGCCGCACGTTTTGCAACTGCAGTCACTGAAAACCAGTGCTATGTTGTTGGTGGTAAATTTGGCTTTCTGCTGCTCCGTTTATACCTCATATATCTATAACAGGCTCTACGAAAGAAACCATGCTACTGAACATGGAGTCTTTGGAGTGGACTGTAGTGTGTGCCGAACCTCGTTTGGCTACTGAGGTAAGTGCTTAAGTTGCACTTGTCTCTCTGACTACTAAGTCTACGTAACGTGTAGAGCCTGAGCTTGGTGCACGCAAGAATCAAAGGTCGAGGCGCTCTGGTTGCTTCAGGGGGGAATCCGGTACGTGTGTGTTCCGTCTTGGACGCCGCAAGGGCGTGTTCTTGACAATGAACTCCAAGATTTTAGCTCTATGTGTTGGCCGCTCACCCGATTGATCCTCTGCCCTTCTTGCCTGCAGTTTAGCGTCTTTCTACTCAAGACTATGAAGTCATATCCGGTGCTTCCGCATCCGATGGGCAAGTGCCAGGTGAGGAGCGTAGACGGGCCACTTCTGGAGCTGTTTGAGATTCCAGACGCAGGAGAGCAGGCCCTTAAGATTATAGACAGGCTTTGGACCAAGGTGGGGAACGGAGGCGACTTGGTGAGGGACGGCCGTCCTCTGGAACGTGACGATGTCATCTTTCCAGGAGACGAGCTAACATTCCGCCCGAATGATTTTGTTGGAATACGTGGTAGCATTCATCACCAGGTCTGTGAGGTCCGTCTCATGGCACTTGGAGGCTGTCAGCTAGTCCTCGCCGCGGCGAAGATCGAGCTCATTAGAGGGGAAGGGTGGCTAGAACCGCGGGAGGAAATTGAGAGCCAAGCCTTCGCAGGGTGGAATAGCAGGAGGCCAGGGGACACGATGGAGTACCTGGTGGAGGGTGCTAAAGTTCCCCGTTTTTACAGGCTGGAGCATGTAGCTAACGATGAGGGCACATTCATGGAGGAGATATCGACCACAACCCCGGACGAGTTCCCCTACACCCTCTGCTTCAAACTGGACGCGATGCTCATGCACATGAGTGTGGCCGAGGACATCATCACGGGCTACTATATGAAGGAAGAGATTGGCGAGGTGGACATCTGGAGGGCTCTCGTGATGTTGGTGGGAGTGAACATCAGATGCCGCACCCTCAAGCCGTGGATGGTGATCACGGACCTCAAAGACGAATGGCACTTCGCGTGGATGGACTGGCCACGCATGTACGTGTGCAAGGCGTGGAGCAGGAGCCAGGGACTGGGGATTCTCTGTGACCTGTGCCACGACTACAACCTGGTAACCTCGCCTGAGACGAAGGGCTGTCTCTCGAACCTGCCTAGCATCTTCACTCGCGCTTGTCCGGGGTTCAAATGGGATATGGATGAGGAGACGCGGGTGATGTTCGCCCCTCGCCCGCCTGTCTATCATAGGTGTGCTGAAACTGGCAGGGCACTCAAGCAATATAGACCTGAGGAGCTTATTTATAGGTGATCAGTTGCTGTACCATTGCAATCTTAGTGAGTATTTCTTATCCTCCTCAAACAAACTGTCTTGGATATTGAGTCTTTGTATTGGTCTGGGCCATGACTCTCAAGGACAAGGCCAAGGCAGGGGTCACCATTCGCCGCTTTTAGCCTGCATGCCTCCTATCAGGTGGTTTAAACGCTTAAAAACTGTTTATTAAGTTATCAAGAGATGATTGTATGTGTGAACTACATGCGCCAGGAGCTGGATCAGCAGGCTCGCTGAAAGAGCTGAAGTGGAGCTTATATATTTATGCTTAAAAATTCAAAGATCCCAGAGCACTAAACTTCCAAGAACACCAACACTGAAACGCTGGATCTTGCTTGTGCCAAGGAGTTTCACAGCCCGGCTTTTGCGGGCCACTGTCTCGCAAGCTCATCATAAAGCTCATGGGAAGCAAATGAAAATTCCAAGTGAAAGAGCTGTGGGTAAACTCTTTTTGTTGATCAATCCATCTTTGGATATTTATTCGCTTTTTCCATGTTGTTAGGTTTTAAGGATATTTCTAAGAAAGAAGAAGGTTTATATTTCTAGCAATCCAAACAGTAACTTTTATGCTTGCTAAATTTTGGATTTTTATATTAAGCAAACCAGGAGGATGGTAATGAATATATCTAGAATATGCTTGGATATTCTAGGTATTCATTTAGATTAATGTTGTATTTATAATTTATAAAAAATGTTTATAATTTATAAACTTTCTTAAACCCTAAGATATTCTTTTTTATTCTATCATCTAATGGTTTATATGCAATATAAATTACAAACATGCTTATAATTATAAACTTTATTTAATAAATTAGATTAATAAGTAAAAATAACACTACTATTAAGAAAACCAAGCATTGTACTTGGTATCCTGAAAATTTTACTTCAACAGTTTTAGTCAATTTGAGAATAGAAATTTCTGTATTAAAATTAAACGATTTCTAAATTTATATTCATCAAATTATGGTGGAAAAGTAGAAGGAGAATTAATGAGGAATTTAGTAAATAACTTAAAAACTAATATACAGATGATATGTGTAATAAATGTGAAGTTAAATATCCAAGGAATTTTTATTTCATCTTTCATCCTTATAGAGTTGAATTAAAAATGGGAAGCTTTACTAGCTTAACCTTTATCCAAGTTAAATTTTAACATCTCCACATTAAAATAATTTGCTGCACATTGTATGTAATAATTCTTGGTTTTCTTAATAATAGTGTTATTCTTATTTAATATTTTTGAATAATCGAAATAATCTATAATTATAAACATGTTTCTAATTTATAAATCATTTCATATCAACCATTAGAATAAATAGTAAATTGCTATGCATTGCATGTAGTAATGCTTAGTTTGCTTAATAGTAGTGTTATTCTTACTTATTAATCGAATTGATCAAATAAATCTTATAATTATAAGCATATTTCTAATTTGTAAACACAAGATTAATAAAAAGAAAGTTTATAAATTATAAACATGTTTATAAATTATAAATACAAAGATTAATCTAAATGGATAATAACCGTTAGATGGTAGTATATCCTAAAATATTCAAGCATATTTTAGGTATATCTACTATCATCCCAGTCCCCCTGTAGGCTTGCTTAAACAAACCAAAAATATACTAGAACGTGTTAGGAAAGTTTAGATTAATCTAACTAAATAACAACCGTTAATATCCTAGAATATTAAATATATTTTAGGCATGTTCACTACCATTCAGGTTTTGCTTAAGCAATGAGTTTTTAGTTTCTTAAAGTAGTGGGATGGTAGTAAATATACCTAAAATATGCTTAGATATTCTAGGATATTCTACCATCTAATGGTTGTTATTCATTTAGATTAATCTTGCATTTATAATTTATAAATATATTTATAATTTATAAAATTTCTTAAACACTTTCTAGTATACTCATTTTTATTCTACCATTTAATGGTTGATATGCAATAAGAATAATCTTGTGTTTATAAATTATAAACATGTTTATAATTATAACTTTCATTGGATTAATAATAACAATAACATTACTATTACAAACCAAGCATTACTACATGCAACACACAGCAAATTATTTTATTTTTAAAAATAAAAAATATTATATTATTTACTAAAGCAATATAAGAGTGCAACCTTCTCATACATACTGTAAATTTGTTTGCAACCTTCTCTGCTGAAAATGTTGACAACGATAACAAAGGTTGCATCCTTGGGCTAGATTGAAGGGAGACCCACAAACTGTCTCAATTCGTTGACAGACGAGACAATGCACTATCCACATTCGTATGTCTTTGTGCGTGCCCTTCCAGTGGAAACGTTTGGATTGCGTTGTTGTTGCTGCAACTCTGGCTGAGAATACACTACCCCTGCCACAGAAAAAAAAAACTTGGTGGCTTTTTGAACTTTCTCAATAATGAGTTGGGAAGAACATTCAAGTGACTTGGTTGGAACCAAGGAGAGATCAAGGTGCAATCAAAGGGGTGTGTATATAAGGTGAGAAGTGCTGTACTGATATATGTCAAGTACTATTCCTTTACACCTGGTATCAGAGGGATCAAAAGATTCTCTTTTCTAGGGCTCTGGTTTTTCCAATCAGTTAGTGGTGTACAATGATTTGTGGCATGAACCATAGAAGCAGTGCAGAGAAGTGGTGTGGATTTCTTCTAAATAGGCTAGACAGTAAGGGCTTAGGTTGAGATGGGGAAGGGAAAGGAGGAAGGGAAGCTTCTTCTTTCTCATGATAATGCATTTTGATGGTTTTCCATCATGGAAGCCAAGTTCTCCAAGAAGAAGGTATTGGGAGTAGTCACAGGGTGTGAATAAGTGCCAGTTCTTCTCCCTCCAGAAGAAGTTGCTCAAATGTCTATGGAGCAAAGACAAGCATATCAGTGATGGCATGATGATTTCAAACAGAATGATGTCACTGCAAGAGTGATCTGATGGAGTGAGTGCATTCAGAGGATATCTTGAAGGTGAAAATTTCTCAAACAGCAATTGCAGCTTGGAAAACTCTCCAACAGTTCTACTGTGAGTAGTCTTGGGTGATAGAGATGAGCATCTTCCAAGAGATGGTGAACTGCCACCAAGGTCCACATGAGAAGGCTCAAGATTACATAGATCGGATGACAGCTCTTAGGGATAAGTTGCAGAATATGAGATCTAAATTTTCCAATGCGACTGGAGCTCTCATGATACTCAGACTGAATGAGAAGTACCAGAACGCCAAGATGGAACTCCAAAAAAATTGTCTTTGTCTAGGATTGGATCAAGTGATCGCTAACATCCACCACTATGCCAGCTTGAACAAGGTCTTTCAAGACAAGGATGTTGGAGAGTCCAAGGATGAGGAAAGGGTGGTAATGGCAGCTCAGATGACTGGAAGAAATTCTTTCAAGTGACAGAAATTTTCAAGTGAACGCAACTCGGTGGAACAAGCACGATAAAAGTATGGGAGTGTTCGTTGCAATGAATGTTGTGGTTTCGGGCATTTTGCAATGGATTGTCTTTGTCAAAAGGATTGCAAATGAAAGGGGCCGATTGCAAAATTAGCAGCACATGAGGAAGAGGACAATCTTAATGGTATTCATTTTTCAAGGACTCATCTTTCGTATTTTCAAATTATGCTCAAAGTGGGAAATGTCAAAGTATGAGTTGGCTGCAAGATAGTGGAGCAATGACTTCAAATAAGATGTTCTTTAGATAGATAAACTATAGGAAATTTGATATGTCAGTTAGCACAGCAAGTGGTGAGGCTTTACAAATAATTGTATATAACATAATTTATTTTTCATGTCTTCAACTTGAGGTTGCTAACGTTTTATATGTGCTGAAGCTAGCAAGACACCTTTTTTCTGTCTCGAAACTCGTAGAGCAAGGAGTGTACACATTCTTTCATCACACTGCAGCAGATTTTATTCTTCATTGAACACGAATTGCTCAAGCAATGGCCTTGAATGGCCTTTATTTCCTTTCACTAGACAATCCAAGTGTGCATTCTATCACCTTTTCTAAAACTCGTATTTACAACTATGGCATTTTCGGCTAGGCCACACAAGCTTTCAATGAGTGAAGGAAATCCCTGAGCTAGTATTTAAAGTGCCAGACTTAAAGCACACAAGTTCAGACACATGTGAGGTATGTCTTCAAGCTAAGATGAAAAAGAAAACACTTCCAAAGAAAGTGTCAACTTGAGGTAAACTATTTTAGACTTAGTTCATATCGGACATTTGGGGAGCATCACCGGTAAAGTCACTCAATGGTGCTCATTACTTCCTACTAATTGTGGATGATCTAAGTTGTTATATAGTTGTTTATTTTTTAAGACAGAAATCTGAGGCACCTTGTAAGTTCCTGGAATGGATTTGAGAGTCAGAAAATATACGTGGGATGACAATCCACACACTCAGAGTCGATGGAGGACAGGAGCTTCTCTCACGAGAATTCCAGACGATCCTTGCATCACGTGGTATCTTCTTCCAATCTCTATGCCATATGAACATAGTCAAAACAGGTTGTGGAGTGGAAGATGTTAACAGTCCTTGATGCGGCCAGATCAATTCTTAAGGCATTCAATGTTTCAGTATTCTTTTGGGCCAAGGCTGTGAATACTGCAGTTCATGTGCAAAATATTTTCCCTACAAAAGCAGTCACCATATGAAATTTGGACAGGTTTAAAACCATCTATTACATATTTACGTGTGTTTGGATGTGTAGGATATGTATACATTTCAGCTGAGGAAAGACGAAATAAATGGGAAGATCATTCAACAAGATGTATGATGCTTGGCTATAGTGAGAATACTAAAGGCATATTGTTTTCTTTCGAGAAGATGTACCAGCATACTTTGCCTCGTCAATCAGCAATAAGAAAGACACCAGGTATTTCTTACATTCAATTCTAACCAAGAGATATGGAAATAATAGTGATGAGGAAAGGTTATCAACTCTAGAGACTTCTCCAGCAGAACCACCACTACCACTATTCCTTGAACCACCACCTAAGGATTCACTGCCATCTCAAGAAGTTTTGTCTCCAGCTATATGACTCTGAAATCTCAAAATGAGGTACTTTGCTTCAGAATTCTAATGAGTTGGATATTGCTTATGCAGATCTAGAGAGTAGTGGCTTATCAAAGCCAAAGCATGGTGAATCTCTAGATGCTCTAACACTGCCAACACGTTCTCTCAGACCTTGGAAACCTACATCCCGCATTATACATTATTATGCACAAGCAGCACAAGCAATTCACGAGCCAACAAACTTAGAAGAAGCACTCTCTGGACCGCAATGTTTTCATTGGCGACAAGCAATGCAGGATGAATATCATGCTCAATTAGAGAATGGTTCCTGGACACTCATTTCACCACATGAGGTTCCTTGCAAGGCTTCAATCATACAGTGTAAGTGTGTTCACAAGATAAAATATAAGGAGATAGGTGAGATTGATCAGTACAAAGCAAGGTTAGTTGCAAAAGGATACACACAGCAAGCAGGAATCGATTATAGTGAGATTTTTTCACCCATAGTTAAAATAGCTTCTATTCGTTTTGTTCTTGCAATTGCTAATTACTTAGACCTTGAGATTGAGCAGATGGACATCAAGAATGCATTTGTCAATAGCAAGCTGGAAGAACCAGTGTATATGCAGCAACCTCTAGGTTTTGAGATCCAAGGGAAGGAGCATTATATTTGTAAACTCCACTAGTCCATTTATGGATTAAAACAATCCTGGTATAATACTTTGCACAAGTTTTTTCTAACTCTTGGTTTCTCTTGTGCAAGAGCAGATTGGAATCTATATTATTGTTTTTGTGATGGCTCACTTATTCTCATGTGTATTTATGTTGACGATCTCATCATGGCCGGAAAGACAACAAATCTTAAATGGCTTAAAGAACTACTCTCCAAACAACTTCGAATGACAGATCTTGGTAAAATTTCCTTTTGTTTAGGCTTATAAATTGTGCATGATAAGTCCATCAACATAAGTATATCTCAAATCTTATTGAGGAATATAGTGGTTTCTTTACTGCCTGTCTAGTTCCGACTCCAACACTCCAATTCAACAAGCTCTCTAAAGTGGATCAACCACGTTCCGAGGGGGAGAAGAAAGAGATGGCTAAGCTACCATATCAAAACGTGGTTGGAGCATTGCTGTATTTAGCCACATCAAGCAGACCAGATATAGTAGCAGTTATTTCCAGAGTGTGCTAGTTCATGCAAAATCCTGGAAAGAGACAATGCAGTAGAGCGGATCTTTAACTACATACAACAAACTTCATCACTTTATCTCGAGTACAAGGGGATGGCAAGAGGAGAAATTGGATTCGGTGCACTTATACCATATGGAATGGTAGATGCTGATCTTGCTAGTGACCTGGATGATAGGAGATCAACAACTGGGTACATGTTCAAATTCTCTAATGCAATTGTACAAATGATGGTGGCATTGGCTACTTGTGAAGCAGAGTACAATGTGGTTACGGAAGCTGTTAAGGAAGCTTTATGGATTCGACGCTTGCTCCAAGATATCAGTTTTGAGATGCAAGTACCACTGAATATCTACAATGACAACACAGCATGTCTTCAGTCCATCGTGAACCCGGTGCATCATGGGAGAAACAAAGATGTTTCATTACTTTATCAGAGAGCGGATTGAGAGAGAAGAAGTCAGGCTGAAATACATCCCCACAATAAAGATGACTGCAGATCTACTCACAAAGACTACAATTGAAGTCCGACAGTTTGAATGACTACGACAACTTGGACTGGTTTCACAGGGGGAGCAGCGATCTGATTAAAAGACATCAGATTGAGGGGGAGTGTTGGAACCAAGGAGAGATCAAGGCACAATCAAAGGAACTAGGATGTGTATATAAGGTGAGAAGTGCTGTACCAATATATGTCAAGTACTATTCCTTTACACCTGTTAGCAATACTGGAGCTACAAATGACCACAAGTTGTCTTCGATGAGTCCTTGCGCAAGCAACTCCTGTACTCGCTCCTCGGATGCTCTTGTTGACGTTGGAGAGCCTGGCTCCAGATAATATGATGCCTTCTACCCGTTCTCTCGCTTGCCTCCATATGCGATAGGCCGTCAGAAAACATGAGGAAATCTTGGCACTAGTTGCTTCAACTCCTCTGGCATCACAGTCCCTTAAATATCCTGCAAAGCTTCCTCCTCCTCGCCCGATCGTGACCGTTTCTCCATGCCTCTAGCAACCGCTTTCTCTCTGCATTCTTCTCACTAGATATGTCTGATTGTCCTTGTTCCTGCCCATCCAAGGTCCCCTCGCCTTTGAAACCCACTTTCTTCTCTGCTTTCTTTGGATCCAGTTTCTCTCCTTTCTCCGTCCCGGGCCTTTCATTTCAGCCAACTCCTCCCCGGCCGCAGCTTGGCCCTCATCACTCCTATGCACCACTGCTCTTTTAACTCTCAACTTCCTTCTTAGGGTGGCGGTTGGGCCTCTAGGAAAAGCGGACTCGTGGAAGGCTCGTGTCAATCCCTCCAAGAGAACGCGTCAGGAGCTACCTCCCATGGCTCCCAAGGTGACTCCAACCCCTGAACCAAAATCCACTCCCACATCTCCAAAGCAAAAACTGCACAGATTGGAGAATGGTGCTAACCTGGATCGAAGGTGCAGGGACAATGATTCTTCCGCTGGCCGCGAAAGACTGAAAATGCCAAAGCCCTCAGCGCCACCTTGTAGCCAGCGAATCTACCCTAAACATTACGCTCTTTCATGATTATCGCCCAGGTCGCCAAAGCGCTAAAACAATCAGTATGATTGATCTAGCATGGACGTCCCCATAGCTCTCATAAATGCAATCCAGACGAGACCATGCACGGGAGGAACAGCCCCTGGCACCTTTCTCACAGTTCTTCCCAGAGTTTCGTCCCAGCTCCATTCCTCGCCTTGACAACCACAGGCTTCCCACAGTAACCACTGACGGCCAGTCTTGCACATAACAATTTCATCGATTGAGGATACCCGTTTACAGGATTTCTAGAAAGAATGTGTTGGCCAAGTGCTAAGGGGACGTAAAGAGGACTGGACAAGAAAAAGGAAGACAAGAAGCGAAACGCTTTGGCTCGCCACAACCAGTACCGAGAGAGCAAAAATTGGGCCGGTAAAAGTTTCGGGCCGGAGTTAAAGCGCTGCGGCGATAGGCTGGGCTTTCGGGAGGCAGCGCGCTAAGATTGTGTGCCTGGTGATGGAGCACATGCAAGAGCCCCGGCCATTCGCGGCGGTGGAGGAGATCGATCCATCCATCATGGTGACCCGGCGGATTTCTCAGGGCCATTCCAGAGCAACTTCCGTGCCTTTTTGGGCAGATGATCCAGCGGTGGTGCGTCCCGTTGGTGTCGCAGCATGGCGCCGAGCAATCGATGCTAGTGCTTGGGGAATTCGGGAGCTCTCGACGCCGCATTATCGCGCGGAAAAGAGAAAGAGAGGCTTCTAACCACAACACAGCAGGAACAGCAGCAAAGCCAGCGTCCGGGAGTGCACTTCTTGCTTTGGAAAACTCCGCCGTGGAACAGTGGATTCGATCGTCTAGCGCTTTAGCGTGAAGCAGGACACTGCTCAAAGGTGAGTAAAAACAAGTAGCTTTGTGTGTTCTGCGATTGGCCATTTGTTTCCAAGCGCACACAACAGGCCAAGAATCTAGCCTCGATGGTTTCTGTTCATTGTACACGTACACAGAAATGGAACGGTAGCCTGTTATGGAAATCCATCATATTTGGCAAGTGCACAGTGACCAAGATGAGATCTTCACAGTCAAAACCGATTCACTCCAATCCTCATATATAACTGTGGAAATGAAAAACAATGAGGTACTTTCTTCTCTTGTTTTCCTTTAGTTCAGTCGCTTTCACAGGACCAATTACAATTGAAGACTGTGGTGGCTTCCTTAGGAGTTGCATATATCATTATTATTACCCCAACTCGAGGACTCTGGTAGAGGGACATACCACAGCTACAGTGCACCGCTGACTAAGTGCGTCAAGAACGTTCGTGGAATACTTCAAATGTGTAAGTGTGTTTGTTATACAAATGGCAAAACCCTTTAAATTTTTGGTTTGCTTAAGCAAATATTTAGAATATATTTAGATATTTTAGGATATTCTACCATTTAATGGTTGTTATCTATTTAGATTAATTTTGTCTTTATAATGTATAAACAGGTTTATAATTTATTAATTTGCTTAAACACTTTCTAATATATTCTTTTTTATTCTACCATTTAATGGTTGATATGTAATCTTGTGTTTATAAATTATAAAAAAATTATAATTATAAACTTTTATTTGATCAATAGGATTAATAAATAGGATTAAGCATACTAACACTTACCAAATTATTTATGTATCAGGTATTTCAGAATTTTTTTCCTAAACCTAAACTTTATGAAGGTTTTGACAAGAAAAGCTGCATCTTCAATCTCCTTCTGTGTATAGGTTTTAATTTTTGGCCAAGGAAGCATTTATCTGTGAATGTTTCTTTTCAACATGTTAGATATCGGCTCTTCTCAAACTTTTGAGGGATGACCCTTTGGGCCACATTTCACCTCAATCTCTATTCCTTTCACATGGTCTTTCTTCTTGGGATTTCATTTAGCTATTAAGTTGATTTTGTACTCTCTTTTTTTATGTCACTATATGGTATGGCAATGCTACCAGCAATCGTCCAGAAATTTAGCATGCCACGACAGGGGAAGAGCTGTAGAGGACAAGGCCAAGGCAAAGCCCAGCCATGGCTTCTTTCAGCTCGTGGAAAGCTCAGTTTTTCAGTTTCTAATGATCAGTGGCTCTGGCTAATCTCTTTCTTTCATACCGGCTGTGACTTTGAACGAATCGTTCCTTCTGGTCATGCCTTGATATTAGAGCACACCATATATACATGAACTCACCACGCACGGACACCTCCACAAACACTATTTCATCGCAAATTTTCCCATTGACACCACACCATTGAAACCTGCAGTCCTCCAAAACTGTAGCAAATCCTTTTCTTTTTCTTGGAATCGAGAGACAGTTGACGATCTTTCCGCACCTGCGTGGCGAGCCTAGAGATATTTCAAAGTTTTCTTTTTGTGCGTGTGCCTGTGTTATGACAAGCTGCCAAATTGTTTTTGGCATTCTTTCAAGTGCAGCGTTAAACCATCTCCAAGGAAACGGGATAATAGAAGCAGGATAATAACACCACTTTGCCAATTGTAAATATGGGCTTTAGGCCACGCCTCGATTTCTAGCGCATGGTTTTTCTTCTTGGGAGGCTGGTTCCTTATAGCTGGTGATCAATCGACTCGACTTTTTCGCTCCTCGTGCTTCTTCTTCGTTGGAGTTGAGTTTTAATATCAATTTGGCCAATAGAAATTTAACATGTAATTCTTGCCACGTGGGTGAAGGTCCATCAATTTAAACAGTGTGGATTGCTAGCGAGGGAGGGAGAAGAGAGAATGGTGACATTTAGGGTTTGCGACAAGGATCCGGCACAGGTGAAGCAATCTCCGCCCGGCCGCGGCCATTTCCTGGAGGGATTCAAGGATTTCCAGCAGGAGGGCTGCTACCAGGTGTTGCAAGGCACTAGCGTCGACGCGAGTGCCTTTCATCCACAGAAGAATGGCTTCGTCGCAAGCGCCATCAAAGCTTACAGCTCTCACCACAATCTGGTAATTCGCCCCGACGATGTGTGGCTCGCCATCGCCATCCAGTTGGGATTCTTCGTCAATGGCAATGCCGAGGCGCTGCGATCCATCTTTGTGGATCACGAGGGCAAGAAGGAGCTGGTTGTGTCCCAGGCGGCCGCGCTCCACAGCGCCGACTATGGGCTCCTGGCGAGGGAGATGAGCGTGGAGCTCAAGAAGAATATCAGGGACGGGAAGGTCTGCGACTGGATCTTGCCGAGCTTCTCGACTACAACCAAGAACGATGTGGTGGTGGGCAGTGTGGTTCTCATGGCAACCTTCAAGAGCTACTTCGAATATACGTAAGTTGATTCACCCTCTTGGTTCTAGCTATGGTTTTGCTGTGTGTGTGTGTGTGTGAGTTTTCCCTTCTTTTTTGTTTTCTTTTCCGTTTTTGTCTGCGTGAAAAACGACGTGATAGAGTCTAATCACCTCTCACTGTCATTCTATTGTCCATTCTGCGTACTTGTTTTTGTTTGCGTTGCTGTCAATGGTACGCTATGTGTTCTCCAGGTTTGTCTCTCGCTGTAGTAAAATCTTTGAAGCTAAGAGCTTGTTTCTATCCAGGTTCCAACTTTTGTGCGGGATTCCGTACGTGACTCTCCTGGGAACCACCGAGGATTGGGAAGAAATCGATCGGAGGATCGACGAACTGGACAAGTATGGGAGCGAGTGCCAGAAGTGGCGTGTCATGCTCAAGAAAATCACTGCCCAGTTTGTGGAGAGCAGCAAAGGCAACGTTGACACGGACTTTTGGAACAGGATTTGTCACCACCTGGGAGGAGGATCGGGGCCGACATACATCTCCGGCTGGATATCTTCCTTCTGTGTTTTTGACAGCGATGGAAAGTGGCGTGGCGATCAAAAGAGTTACCGGGATCTCTTCTCCGGGGACAAAGCTGTGGAGCTTGAGTATCCGTTCATCGACGACAGCAGCATTGCTCCCGGCTACCTCACGGTGGATGTCAAGGTGGACGACAACGGGAAAACTTACGAGGCTTTCATGTTTGCTGGACACATGGGATACGAAGCTGTGGAGGATGACAACAAAGGGATTGCTCCAAAAGCTGTCTGGGCCATGACTCTCAAGGACAAGGCCAAGGCAAATCCCAGCCATGATGGCTTCCTTTAGTTCGTAGAAACCTGCAAGCTTTGGGATCATGGTGAGCTGTTACGTTTTTCTCATCCGTAACTCTCCTTTCTCCTTTCTCATCCGTAACCCATCCTTTCTCATCCGCTAATCTCTTTTTCCCTTGTTTGTTTTCTTCTTTTTCCAGCAGGAATCGTTCAAAGCTTGAGTTAGTTGGACGATCATGATGTTGCACGGGGAGAGATGGAAAAATATTGACAATATAGTGTGTTGTGAAGGTGTTGGTGTCTGATGAGGTCATGAATATGTGGTGGCTCTAAATGTGGAGGTTAGATTTCCAATGTAAGAAAATTCAGCCAAAACTGTAGTAGGGAATTCTTCCTACGACAATCTTTGGACAATTGTTGAAAAAATGAGGAACAAAAAAGTAATTCCATATAGTTACCTGTGACACATCTATGGCCAAACAAAAGTAAATAAGGTTTTCAAAATGATGAGATAGTTGGAGAAAGTATCTCCACTATCAGAACAATAGAAACCATTCTAGGCATATTCTAAAATATTTTTTAATCTAACAGCTGGTGACTTCTCCTTTAAATTTTTCTCTAATTCGTTAGTAATAACATTTAATTTTAATATTCTTAGTTATCACTAATATAAGTTATGTTTACCATCTATGAGTGTGAGTGTTAGCAACTTTTAAGGTTTTCGCTTTCTCTCACTCCTTCAATAGATTAACAATTATACATGGACTTTTTGGCCTCTACTTTCTAGTTCCTTGCTTGAGATCTAACACAATCCTTGAAGAGCACCTCCCACACAAATAACTCTTGGATAAAAATCAAAGCAATCTTAGTAAAAGTCATGTAATATTCTTGGCCACCAAAGCCTAGCTTAAAGCTTTTTCCACAAAAGTACTTGCATTTTAATGGAATGATTATTTTAATTTTCAACATTATAATATATGTCATAAATTGCCATGCACTCTATGATATATTTTAATTTCTGAAAAGTTTTCTTTATGTCAAGAGTGCTTTAACATTTTTTATACAAGCCAACATAGTTCATCTGGAGAGCTGGGATCTTACTGGATTAGTTGATTAAAGAATACCACTTTTAAGGATTATATTATAGGGATTTCTTTATATTTAAAATTTATCTAATTTATCAATTAAAATATAAGCTTAATCATTCATATTAGAAAATGTATATATATATAGGAAAATAAAATATATTATTATTGATTACTAACAAATATTATAAACTGAATCTTTATATAAAGCACACCTATAGAAAAAATTATTACTATTACAGAATAATTATTTAATTTTTACTATTTTAATGAAAATCAGTCTTTAACTTAAAAAAGAAAACTCATGAAAAATATGCGTTGAAGCAATATAATTTGAATATAAGTTTAGTCTCATGTTCTCATTCACTGAAATCATACCTCGTCACCTATATCTTCTCACTAAGATCTTGTGCAATATATACAGAATAAGCGATGTAATTCCATTTGATTTAGACAAATGACTTTAAAATAATGCTAATGACAAAGCCGGCCGGAAATTAATGAGAACTGTTTTAAAACTAGTTTTGCCGAGCCAGCCGTGGTGCCGAGATCTACGCCCCAGCACGCCCATTTCCTGGAGGGACTCAAAGATTTCCAGCAGGCAGGTGTTGCAGGACGCCAGCGTGGACGCCAGCGCCTTCCATCCGGAGAGGAATGGCTTCGTGGCGAGCGCGATCAGAGCTTACAGCTTCCACCACAATCTGGTGATCAGGCCAGACGATGTGTGGCGCGCCATCGCTGTCCAGTTTGGATTCTTCGTCAATGGCAATGCCGAGGCGCTGCGATCCATCTTTGTGGATCACGAGGGCAAGAAGGTGCTGGTTGTGACCCAGGCAGCCACGCTCCACAGCGCCGACTATGGTCGCCTATGACTGGAGCTCAAGAAGAATGCCAAGGACGAGAAAGTTTGTGACTGGATCTTGCGGAGCTTCTCGACATGGATTGTGTTCTTTCTTTTGCTTTTGCTATGATAAGAACTTCCAGGTTCAAACTTGAATGCGGGATTCCATACGTGACTCTTCTGGGAACCATAACATTTACCAGTCTTTCATGTTTGCGGGACACATCTGAACCGAAGTTGTGGAGGATGACAACTAAGGGATTTCTCCAAAGAGCAATCCATGACTCTGAAGGACAAGGCCAAGGCAAAGCCCAGCGATGTCTTCTTTTAGCTCGTGGAAACCTAGCTTTTAGCTCATCTCTTTTTCTTCTTTCCTGTGACACGTTCCTTGAGTCAGGCCCGACGACATCGCGAGTTTCAACGGTGTGGTGTGAATTTCCTATGGAAAAATATCGACGAAACAGTGTTTGTGTGTTGGTGTGTCGTTGTAAATGGGACTTTTTTGTGGCCATATCGAGGTTAGATCTTCCATGGAGAAAAATTCAGACAAAGCTGTAGCATGGAATCCTTCCTTTTTCTTAGAATCAAAGACAAACTGACGATATTTCCGCATGAGCACGATGTTGAAGTCTTCTTTGTGTTGTGACAAGGTGCCAACTTTGTTGGCTTTTTCTTTGAACTGTGCTTAGTGCAGCCTTATATCATCTAAGGAAACGCCCCAAGCAACAGGGTACCGCTTTGTCAACTGTAAATATGCTTTTAGGACGCGTCTGGAAGCTGAAGCAGTCCGGGCCAACGTCAGGCCAATTCGTGTTGATTGTTTCTCGCAATTGACCCGATCTCCTCCTTTTTCTCTCAGGGGTGCTTTAAAAGCTAACACCAAGCACACAAAGGGCAGAAAAGAGACACCATCTCCTGGGAGCGACAAATTGAGGGCTTTGGAGCTGGGCTTGGATAGATTGGAAAAAAAGGAAAGGTGGTGGAGGCAAGAAATCCAAGGGAGTATTTCTGTTTGGGATTTTGATCAGGTAGAGAGGATGGGCAGCCGCCATTTTGCATGGCGCTGCTGGTTGCTGCTTTTGTGCTGTTGA